>NW_028297432.1:6431564-6522214 GCF_049724085.1 Artemia sp. Qi Xiang Cuo
CACGGTGTTTGGAAGACAATGTCCTGTGTACTCTGATTTTGTTATAAAATGAGAAACGACCATTAAGCAGTAAATGTTCTAAAGTTTTTATATAGGGTCATAAGGTAAATGTAAATAAGTTGTTTGGCTTAATTGTTAATTCCGTGTTTTGACAGCATGCTACTTATATTTAAAACAGAAAAAAAACGGTAAGAATGAAGAACGAATTAAGAAATAAAAATTGGGTGGTGTTTCTTAAAAAAATCATGACACAAATTATTTTTAATTTTAGTCATCTTTGTTAATCTTGTCTTCGTAGTATTCGATATGATTTTTATGCTTTTAGTACCATCTATAATGATAATGAGAAATGTAACCTGGCGTTACGTATGAAAAATACTAACAGTAGATTGAGGCGTCGCTGACAACAGAGGAATTCTGGAGTCATTAACACACCATCTCATAGAGCTACTTACGTGCTTACCTGGATGTGTTAAACTATTTATCTTTAGACAACTTTTGTCAGACCTCTGAGAACGTCGAAGACATACTCCATTCAAACCGTTTCTTGTGTCTCTAACACTATTTTACATGATACTCCAGAAACCTACCGCGTAGGACTCAGTCAATTCTCTTGTGTATGTAGTCAAGAAGTCAGGACACGGAGTGGACGAGCACGAGTCGTGGGTCGACTCCTGCAGTACTATGTAAGCTCAGATAAATATCTGATAAGGCTGAAGCTTAGACTTTTTAAGAGAACGTTTCTGTCACTACTTGTTGCTTTTCAAAAAAATGAATCTTGAAAAACGCCGCCAGGTCGTTATATGCGGTATTCGAGAACAGATGCCGACGTCACAACCGACACCTTCCCTGGAAACAACACGTTACGACTGCGTATGTTAGGTATTTAACTTCTTAACAATTAGAAGTAATGTTTCTCTGCGGCCCAACTACGTTTCCCAGTTGTCTACTTATGTAGTCAGATTAAGAGACAGACTGACGACGTAAATTCATCGTCGTTATTTCAAAGACCTCGTAACTAAAAGAGTATCTCTTACCAAACCTATTGCCAGAGCCGTTGCAGTGAATCACCGACGGTCATTTTATATTCTGGGTATGTGATCACGTAAGTGCCTCTGGAGACAGTCTAACCAAATATACTGTCTAAGTCTTAATTTCTGTTTGTGGTCTATCCGAATTAGATAAAAGATCAGTTATCTCATTAAGTTCAGTTAAGTCCACGTGCGTTACGACAGCATTATATCGGATGTTCTAATTGTAATTTTAATTTCTTATTACTTATAACATAAACTGTGCCCGATTTATTATTAGGTTAATGGTATAGTTTTTTTTTCTCTTACATTTCTTGCTACCTTGTTATCTTTCATTTTTGTGTCCTACAAGACCACATTCATTAAGACAGTCGGCCTAACTAGTTTAATTACAAATATCTAGTTATCAAAAAGACAGTATTTTGTAATACCTTTAACATCCTTTACCGGGTTAGTATATTGCGTTATAGAAATATAATATAATTAAGTATTTTATTATAAAAAGAATAATGTCATTATAAATAAGAGAAAATATTTGATAGATAACTTATTTTCGTGAGTTTAAAATTATGCCCAAAACTCTTTTATTGTATATTTTTATTTTAAATATTACTTTTATTTCGGTTCTAACACTGGTATGAAAGCTAATTATGTTTTCTGATAAAATAGCATTGTGATATGAAATGAAAATGACTAGTATAACAACTAACTGTAGTTTATTAAAATATTCTATTTGGAATATTAATTTTCTAATGTCTTAAACATTATATTTTTCATCTTTAATGGTGTCCGTGTGACTAATGTTAGGAAAGATTATATTACTATTATTTAAGACAATTTACATTAAACGTAGTTTTGAAACCATTTTAACCGACAACTTTGATTTTGTTATTCACATTTGCCGCTAACTACCGCTTAATTTTGAATTCCCTCTTGGTTGAATATGGATTATTTTTTTTTTTTGGTTCTTTTTCAAATGCACTAATTTAAGTGTGTTGTTACGGATAAAATTAATAATTTGGCGATTAAAATTTCCAGTCGTGTTGCGTTGGCCAATTTTTTATTTATCCAGTCAGTTGAATGTCACTCAAACACCTTACAAACACGCACTGTCACCACAAACATAACCTCCAACATGTGATATATCATTTTTTGTAAGCGTAGTTTATTGAAAGATCTACAATATATTTGTACGTTGGACACGCACAAACAGGCCTCTGTTCACGAGTGGTACGATGTTCCGTGTAGGCCTATAATCATATTATTTTTATATTTGAGTAATCTAAAAAATAGTATATATTAAATGAAAATAAGCTAGTTCCCTGGGTAATAGTTGAATTTGATTTGAGGTCCCCTAACCCCCCTCTCACTCCAACAATGTAAACCCTCACCTAACCAATATCTTGTTAGAGTCCACTTGTCTAACACGTATATGATATTTGTTCTAATTAAATCGGGTATTATGACTCAAACACCCCACCCTCTTGTCCCTGGTGGTACTATAGTCAAGGGTTTACTATTTTTATATTTATCTTTTGCGGGATATTTTACATGTCCATAGTTGCTATTGTGTGTGTGCAGCGTAATTCTTATCGCACTTTTTGTTTGTCGATATTGTTTGAAAGGCTCCGCAAATCTTTTATAATCATACATAACCAAATAATTGTTATAGTGAATATGTATTCTTATTCTTTGACAGTTAATTACATTATATCAGTAAGTATTACACTGCAACCTCAGACCTAATGTTCCTTGTTTTAAATGCGTCTCGGGTTTCCGCTAATTTTTTTATAAAAATATTTGTCTTATAAAATTGGAAAGTTGGTAATTAGATAGGACAGTCAACTTTCTCGCGACATTTTAACTATTGGACATTCAGTGATTTTAACCTAACCCCCCTCTCATGACCATATATTATCAACAAAAAAAAACAAAAAATTTTGATAGGGATATTTTTTTAAACGGATTTAAAATTTTTAAAAATGATTTATTTGATGATGATAAAATAATTTCTTATACACTGTTCCAATAAAGAATTTAAAAACTTTATAATACAAACAAAATTTTGTTTGAATGTTCCAAAAGTTACAAAATTAATAATAAGCTCTTATATGGTAATTTAAATATTTTAACAAAAATGACTGACAATTTATTCGGTAATACAAACCGTCCCGCGAGGGGGGGCTTTTTGGTTTTTCCCATGTACAAACCAGTCTGTGAATAAAAAAAAAAAATACAACCACAGTTAGTAAACAAATTTTTTTTTTCGTTTTTTTGAGGTTATGTGTGTATACCCCGCCCCCCCCCCCAAAAAAAAAATAGGTGATGACCACACACTAATCACAAACGCCGTTGTGCTTAAGTTATTTGATTTTTGTTGTTTATTAATCTAGTCTCGTGTAAAAACATATCGAAAAACATACATACAACCATAGTACAATCCTTTTCATTTTTTTTTTAACGTGTATAAATTAATATAAAGAACGTTATGTCGTTTATTTATACACTTAAAGTTAATAATTGTTATAAATTATATAAAATATGTATGTATATGTCTCATTTATTTTCCCCCCATTGGTTTGGAGCCTATGTTTATATGTAAAACATTAACCATTTTTACACAATAAATATTCTGAATTATATTGTCACAATTCAAATGACATAGTTTTATGACTGATAAGGATAGTTTCGGAAAAATTATTTACAAGTATATTTGAAATTTTTTTTATCCCGAAGTGCCGGAATTGAAATGTGATAATTTAATTGTATTAATTAATTTTATTTTTTTTTTGTAACTATTCTTTACTTTGTCAAAGATTTAACATATTAAAATTCAAAAGTATAATTGTTATATCTTTTAGAATAACATCTAAATAATAATTAGTTGGATAAACTCACTAACATAACCATTATCAAAAATTTTTAAAATTAAATACTCTACTTAAACTATTTGTTCATTTTAATTATAAAAATTAATTTGAAAAGTTGTTTTTTAATAGTAAAAATTTTAGTAATATTAATTATTATTTTATTATAATTTTATAATAAGATAAAAAAAAACCAATAATTTAAATTTACAATCAATACTATGGTATCTATCGATCAGTAATTTCAAATGATTGTATAAGATAGAATAATATATTTATTTATATTAATTACTCTCACCCGCTCCTTATTTATAATAATTACTTTGATGTCAAAATATAAATACAAGACAAAAACATCAAAAAAGTTTAAAAACAAAGATACAGTTAAAACCGGAAAAAAGAATGCAAATTTAAAAACACAGAATAAATAGATTATTCATTGAATATTCTTTAAAACTGTCATTTTATCAAATTCATCGAAACTCGATGATATATATATATATATATATATATATATATATATATATATATATATATATATATATATATATATATATATATATATATATATATATATATGTATATATATATATATATATATATATGTGTGTGTGTGTGTGTTTTAAACTAAGAATTTTCTATTAGCACAAACAATTAATTAAAATAGGTTTCAATAAGTGTCTTTTAACATTAATTAATTTATTTTGGTTACCTATTGTAAGCAAAAATTACAAAGATAATTATAATATGCTCATTTACAGTTGGATCTTATGATTTTTTTAAAATTTAAATTAACTTGTCCCACACGTGATTTCGCTCAATTTTAAAATAAAAATTCGTGATTTATGATTTATATTTCATATTGTGATTAAATCTTACAATATTTACTAATAAAATTTGAACAGTTCTCAAAATTATTTCTTATGTTTTACTTCACCAAATTTGGAATCCGAGACAAATTGAAGATGCCATTGTCCGCCCACGCACACTGTCTAATCAATATCTGCCCAACCAAATGAAGAGTCATTTTATGTCATCAAGTAATAATAAGTTAGACTACATGCCTGACAAAATTTATCATTTCCTAGGCTATTTTAGGGTTGTTTTCTCCATTGAGACTTTGGTAAAACTCTAGGTTAGCTACTTTTTGCTATCTTGGGTACAATTATACTGGAGATATTTTAGTCTATCTGGGAACTTCGTTAAGTTAGGAAAATGAAACTTTTAGGGATTAGTATACAGGCTAAAGTAGGCTATTTCCCAGGAAGGTAGCCTATTTTTAAGGACCTACCTCCACTCCGTCTCCCTCGCGTAGGTCCTGACCGTTGATGAACTTTAAAAATCGGGGTGTTATAAAAGTGAAACATTTAAAAATATATATTCTTATTAAATGAAGTAGCCTAAAGAAAAATAGTTGTAAGCTTTGAATATTTTATAACAAAAATATTCTAATTTTTTAAATATATTTAATAAATTAAATAAATTAAAAGCAAAAAAAATTGATATTGATGAAAATTATTATAAAATAATAGGAATTGCATCTTATTAACTAAAGCTAGAAAAAAAGAAACGAGGCTAATAACTTAAAATTAAGGTAAAATGTTATTTTATCAAAGTTTCAATAGGTATAGTCCTGGGTAAATATGTACCAAAGCATATTATTGAGTTACAACAAAAATGAATATAACAATTTAGGCCTTTTTTTTAGTGTTCTTTACAAATATATGACTAATAATCATTTTTGTTGGAAATGAATTTTACCCCCCCCCCCGCTTTTTCCCCTGTACTGTTTTTTTTTTTCCGCTTAGGGGGGGGGTTGAATTATTAACAGTAAAAATACTGTACAAACGAAATAATCTTCACAAATCAACAAATCCTTTTACTAAAAAAAAACTTACTGTAGATTTCGAGATTTATGGGGGATAAAATTAATTAATGAAAAAAATTATTATTATATTAATAATAGCTAAAACACAGGCATCAAGAGGTATATTCACTTTAGTCATAACTTAAGAATATGATTTAGTAAATATTTACCTAAACCTGTCATGTAGTCAAATTTCAGGACCCCCTAGAGAGAGACGGAGGGGAGGGAGGTACTTGAAAAGACCGTCCCAGGGCCTAGTAGATCCGGTAGACCCATCCCTCAGGGTTTCACGTAATAACTGAACACCTCTACCAGAGAGACCACAGGATCTCACTTAGAAGTAGACAAGATATGGTATAGTTTTTAAGTGATTAATATGAGACTTTCAGTGATGACTCCAGTATATGTGGTTCTGTTCATATTATGGACTTAAAAATGAAGTAAACATACCACTTGCTGCCTTTTTTGCCACAAATGAATTTACCCCCACCCCTATATATATAACAATTCAGGGTGTATATTTGCACATGAGGGGGCAGGGGTAAAGTTTATTTCTGATGAGTTGATTTCTGAGGTAAGTTTGAACTTTACCCCCGGCCCCTAAGGTGCAAATCTATACACTGAATTGGCACAGACAGGGGTAGGGGTCTATATTCTCTCCTGTTTTTGTTCTTAAATCCTGCCTCACTATACTCAGTGAGACTGAGTCTGTCAAGTAGGCAAATTTCTAAGACTTAGAAATCTGTACTAGGTTAACATGGAAGCTTGCCAATACCTTCCCAGAGGAGGTGGTTGGACCTGTTGTCAGTCCTGCAAGCTTTATTGTCAGAACATTACACCTTTCCAAGAGAGAATATATACTTTTAGTATATCTCAACTCTAATATGACACCAGATTTTATCCTGTTCATCAAGGGACACTGCCTTCTATAGAGAGAATGAGGATAGTTACGTCATTACCAGAATGGTCCATGTACAGTCTTTATTACAGCCTAGTCCTAGTCCAGACAGTTTAATGTTACTACCACCTGTACTTGTCATCAAAAATCAGCTAACCTAGAATTTAACAATAATTTTTGTCAATTCTTTTTGATCAGTTATTTAAAATTAATTTTATCGATACAGTCGTGTCATTTTGTACCCCTGAAATGAACAGTTTACCTCATGATTTATGACTAATGTACCAAAGACACATGTTTTTTTAGTAGAATACTTGGACATTTTATAATATTATGAAAATATTTTTATAAAATAGTTAAAAACTATTAAAATAAATTTATATACTTTAATTTTTTAAATTAATTAGACAATTATTATTTACGAAACTTTCAAAAATTATAAACTCATCTTTCATCTATTAATTATCTAATCAATATATTAATAACCAGACCTTTGCAAACTAGCAATACGTTGAACATATAGCAACCACAATAGATTTTATCGCCAAAGGTAAGCCCCTTCCAGTAGGGCCAGTAACCCCCCCACCCCCACCCCCCAAATATATACCTAGAGTGGAAAATACTTTGTAAGTTTCGGCGGTCAAGGTGTTGATGGTGGTTTGGGATGGAAAACAAACTGAAAATTTTTTTAAATTAAAATTAAATAAATGATAATATAAATAAACTTTCTTAAGAAACGTATAAATATAAGTACATGTATATTATATCAGATAAGAAAGTACCCATAGAAATCTATATACCTGATTCCTACTTATTCATTGTAAAATAATTTTTTGTTTTAAAGATTTTTTTTTTTAGATTAAGATTTTTAATATAAATAAATTATTAACATGTTTTTATATTTATAATTAATCAAGGACTGGTTATTGTTTTACCAACAATATCTTTAATACACACATTGTTTTATAAGAGAATTTTTCATGAGACTGTGTAAATTAATTTAATAATAAATATTAATTTTTTTAAAACAAATATAAAATTTATTACACTTTTAAATACTAACTTGTTTGTGTTTTCAAAATATAAAAATGGAAAAATATTGATCTCTTACAATACTTTAATATAATTTATGATATTACTATATATTTTTTACAAAATAAAAAACAAAACAACGCAAACTTAAAAAGAAACAAATAAATTAAAATGAGTATAATAACCCCATAAAAAAAAGAAACGTACGATGGAATATTTATATGTTTCTATAATTTTAATAATATTAATAAAAAACTCTTTATTAACATTTATAAAAATATTAATTTTGTACAATTATCTTTGATTATATGTTTTTTTTGAATAAATAATATATGTTTTTCTTATAATACTTTTAAAAAACATACCTGAAATGTTTAAAAGTTATATTTAAAACATTATGCTAATCATTAAAATTTGGATTATTCAAAGAAAATAATTCACCATATGTTTCCAAGTCATGATAATATACAGAATATAATTTAAATAAGGGAAAAAATCCAGTTGAAGTAAGAGCACAATATTATACATCATGGTTTTTGATAACTTGAATGGGTCAGAATAAATGTGATAAATGTAATATTTCAATTTATTAATTTTTATTTTGTGTACAATGAAGTTTACGACTATTATAATTACTATTATTAAAAAAAAAGGGATATTATATTATTTAAAAATTTAATATAGAATGTTAGTTAAAATGTATGAAATAACATATTTTTGTAAAATAATATTCTTTAAAAATAGTTCTTATATAATATACCACTATCGCCACCGTCCCCACAACCCCAGAGCCCAGAGGCACGCCGTGTAAGTTGTGCCCTGGGGGCCCCGAGTGTACTTCTGGCCGGTATGATTTTATATACGTAAGAGGGGCTAAGCTCAGATTACCTAGAAAGATTTATGTCATTTTTTCTGTGTAAAACTCGATCAAAGGCCAACGCGCTCCCTTTCCATGCCCTTCCCCCCCAAACACATACCAGACCAATTTTCAATACCTCTATTGTTTAAACAGAGGTCACTGAGCATAGATACCCCAAAAGCTTCGTGACACACCCTCACAGAGCAGAGTGTCCTGTGGGTTATGATTTGAACTTGTTCCTAGTATTTTTTTCT
This sequence comes from Artemia sp. Qi Xiang Cuo, assembly GCF_049724085.1. Lineage (NCBI taxonomy): Eukaryota > Metazoa > Arthropoda > Branchiopoda > Anostraca > Artemiidae > Artemia > Artemia sp. Qi Xiang Cuo. The sequence continues at coordinate 6,440,373 of NW_028297432.1, forward strand.
GTAAGTGTTGGATGTATCAACTTAAGAGGGGGATTATTTTCGTTGACAGTAAAAGGTCTAGTGTATTTCTTCAGAGATAAAAGTGATCAGAGGGTCTCTACACCCCACCCCAGTCACCCTCTTGTCCCAACATACATCTAATGTCAATGTTTAGATAGCCATTTTGTTTGAAATAGTCCAACAATCAGATAACAAAAACTTTGGGGTCAGCACAACCCCAAGAGCACAAGGAAGGGCTGTAACTTATGCCCTGAGGATATATAAGGTTTTTGTTGAAGAGGTTTTTATAAAAGCTTCAGAGGGGACTAAAATAATTCGATATTGAAAATTCTAATTCCCTTTTTAAGACTCAAAAGTGTTGTGTTGCACAAAGTCCCCCCCTCATGCCATTTTTTCCATCTTGCAGGTGATACTATACTTGAGATACCAAGTGTGATAAAAACAGTTCAAAGGTCAGATACCAAACCCATCAAAGTCAGCACAACCCCCCCAGAGACCCGGGTAAGGCCTGTTAAGTCATGCCGTGGGGGCAGATATGGTTCTTGTGGACGGGGTGCTTGTATAAACTGTAGAGGAAGCTCATTTGATTGGAAATCGAAAGTTCCAGTTTACTTTTTAATAGTCAAAAGAAATTGAGGGCAACTAGACCATCCAACCCCCCACCCACTCGACCATTTTTCCCAGCACATCTGATCAACATTTTAAGATACCCACAGCCATATTGTTAAAAATAGTTCAAATATTTGCAAAAACTCCAGGATTGACATAACCTCCCTAAGGCTGGGGACAGGTGTTGTAAGTTATGCCCTGGGGGCATACAAGGTTTTATGGAAGGGGTGGTTGTATAAATTTTAGAGGGTTCTCATTTCATTGGAAATTGAAAATTCTAGTTCCTTTCTTAAGACTAGAAAGTGATTGGAAGGCATATACCCCACTCCCTCTGTTTTTTCCAAATACATCTGATCAAAATTTTGAGATAACCATTTTGTTCAAAATAGTCCAACAATTAGATAACAAAACTTTGGAGTCAACATAATCCCCATAGCCCAGGGGAAGGGTTGTAATTTATGCCCTGGTGGCATATAAGGTTTTCATGGAAAAGGTGGTTACATAAGCTTCAGAGCAGACTCAAATGATTAAAATTGAAAATTCTAATTCCCTTTTTAAGAATCAAAAGTGATCAGATGGTAACTAGCCCCCCCCCTCCCGCCCCCTTTCCCCAAATGAATCTGATAAAAATTTTGAGATGATTAATGTGTCCAAAAATAGACCAGAGATCATCTAAAAAATAATCAGGGGTTTATTCTATCCCCCCCCCAAGAACGGGGGCAAATAAGTTTTTTTTGGAAGGGGTGGGGTGCTACTATTTGGAGGGGGCGCAGTTGTTTGGAAATTAAAGGTTCTAGTTCTAGTTTTAGGTGTCAAAATGGACTGGAGGGCAACTAGCCCTCCTGCCCTCTTCCCGAATATCATCTTATTGAATTTTTAAGATATCCATTTTGTTAAAATCAGTTCAAAGATCAAATAACAAAAACTCTAGTGTCAAAACAACCTCCAAGGGCCTTGAGGCACGTGTTTTTAGTTATGCCCTGTGGGCCTATACGGTTATTATGCAAAGGTTTTTAAAATTGTTAAACGATCAGATGAGTCTGATCCCTACCCCCACTCAAAAAATATATTTGTTATTTTTTATTCTTAAACTTCTGTACGATCATCCCTGGCCCGCATATGTATTATCCTCGTAGCCCCCCCCCCCCAAACTCCAAAGACAACTTATCAACCCTAAGTCATGGGAGCTTACACCTGGTCTTCCCTCCATGGCTCAGCATCCCCCTACAAAAGAACTTATTAATGATTCATTATTCCGAAAATCATAGGAGCTGACCCCTGGCCCTCCCTCCATGGCCTGACCCCCCGCCCTCACCCCCCCCCCCCAAAAAAAAATACAACAAACATGTTGACGATATTTTATTCCAAACTTATAGGAACTCACCCTTGGCCCTCGATGGCCCGATCCTCCACCCAAAAATTATTAATGATATATTATTAAACAACTTATGGGAGCTGATTCGTGGCCCCAGGTCCTTTCTCCATTGCCTGATCTCCCCCTAAAAACTTGTTAACGATATTTTATTCCAAAAATATGGGGGCTTACCCATGGCCCAACCTCCCTGGCCCTCCTCCCCCTCCCAAAAAAAAAAAAACAAAACTAAATGAACATAATTTATTACCAAAAAAAATAGATCAAAACCCTTGTCTTCCCTCAAATACCACCCCCCCTGCTACAAAAAAAAACAACTTATAAATGATGATTTAGTACAAAACTCATGGGAGTTCTGACCCGTGGCCCTCCCTTCATCGCCCGCCTCCGACCCCCTAAAAAATCATTAACAATATTTTATTCCAACAATAATGGCAGCTGACCCCAGCCCTCCCTCCATAAAAACAATAACTTATTATACATATATAATAACTTATTATAATAACTTAATACAACAATAACCCCGACCCCCCAAAAATTGCACTGCTGATTGATATTTTATTAGAAAATCATGGGTCGTGTCCCTTGTGCCGCCCGGAATGGCCCGCCTCCGACCCCCCTAAAAAGACTCATTGACACAATTTTCTTAAAAAAACAAATAGGAGCTGACCTCGGCCCTCCTTCCATGTCCCAGCCCCTCACCCCCGTAACCAACTTTTTAAGGATATTTTTTATTCCAAAAATAATGGGAACTGACCCCTGGCCCTCCCTCTCGAACAGAAAACAGTCTCACCAAGACCACCCAAATATTAACTATATTATAGTCCAAGAATCAGTGGATCTGACCCACGACCCTCCCTCCGTGGCTCGACCCCCGCCACCCCCAAAAAAATTATTATCGATTTTGTATTTAAAAGATCAATGGAGCTGACCCCAGGCCCGACGCTGAGTCAGTTTTACTTTTATTACTATTGTAGTTCATTTATTACTGTTGAAGTATAAATGAAACCCAAAATAATCAGACATTAAATAAAAAATCATAGCAAACAAACATAAAATAGGTACTAATATAAACTAGTAAATCTTAAAACGAGTGAAACTTAAATGAACTATTTAAATCGAGATAGACACTAACAAAAATAACTACACAAAATAGTCACAGACTCTTTTTATATCCTCTTTCTTCTAATTCTTCAGTGAACATTTTATCAAAAATATGTATATTAAAAATATATAAATTTATACTTATTATAACACTTAAAATAAACATAAAAATTACAGTAAAATTAAATTTTGAACTGATGAGCGATCAGCAATTAATATCATTATATATCAAATATGAATTTTAACTTTATTAGTTCTTTCCAAGGCTGTTCAAGACAAATATAGTTTCATTACAAACAAGAGTTTGGATACTGCACCTTCACTAACTGCAGGGGCGTAGTTTGCTATGGGGCAGGGGAACAACTGCCCTCACCCGCCCTCATTGGCCCCCCCCCCCAAACCTCAGTTTGCCCCCCAGCTGAAATTTGGTTTCTTAAAAAAATTATGATAGTCAAAATTAAGATAAGTCTGCAGAATTCAATTATCCTGAGAAACAGGTCAGTTTTCTTTAGTATATCTTTGCCTTTATGGTCCTATATGACTCATTTTCAATTTTCACTGTCTTTTTACCTTGAGTGGTGGAATTGGCTTCAACCTTGCCCCCCCTGTCCTCACCCCCGGAGGGTGAAGGCCGTTCGCGCCGGCCTCACTGTCCATGTCTAATGCCTACAGCGGCCTATGTGGTTCAATGAAAACAATTCATTGTTTAAATAGTGTATGTTAAATTTATTTAAGAATTAAAAATGAAAATAAAAATTACTGTGAAATTAAATCTTGATCTGACGATTTTCAACAATAAATATCATTATAGTCTATATCAAATTTTTAGTTTAATTTTTTTGTACTGTAAAATACTTTTTAACAAAGCTTGTGTTCATTTAAGAACAAAAGAGTCATCATTGTTAATAATTTTACATTGATATACTGAGTAAAGACACAGACTCGTTGTTGTTGTCAGTTTTCTTCTTTTCAATATTTATTTGAAACGTCAATTTAAGTTTCACTCTTTGTAATAGTTATTAATTAATATATATTAGGAAATCGATGATGTTTTTTGCTACTTTTTTTTATTTAATATAGGCCTATGTTTGATTTGTTTTTCTTTTATTATTTCTTTTTAAAATATGTTGGTGTTGATTTTGAGTTATTTTATTTTTCTTTTTAGTCAGATATTCAGATTAATTTGTAATTTATATTTATTTGAAAAAAGTATTGTTTTTAATTTGTTTAAGAGCTTAGTAGAAAAATATAGAATAACAGATTCAAGAAAATTTTCCTAGCTTTATTAACGGACCAATGGGCACTAAATGTTAGGCCGAGTGCTCCGGAACTTTCGATTTTCATTTATTCAGCTAAATCGGGAATCATATTAATGAGCTCTAACGTTTTGTTTAAGGACATGACTGGACAAATTAAGCTGACTAGGCGCAGCGGCGTCGACGGAGTCGGATGAGGCTTTATCTCGGGTAGGAACGACCCATCTTTCTTGACAAGATCGGGTCTCACACATTTGATACCGTTGTGACCGTCCAGGGTATCTTTGCGTTCAATAAGACCTTTAAGATCGGTAGGTGGGTTTTTCAGAATAACTGAATAGGACGGTTTCGAAGAGTAAAAATGCTCATGCACTGACGACGGAGAACGTCCGATTGTTCCAGGCAGGAGAGTTCTCACAGACACTGATAAAGAGCATAACTCGGCAATTAGGAGTGTAAACAGTAACTCCCCGCGTAATAAGCATCAGCGGGAACAAGGGGTACTTCACTAGGGTGACAGATGACAAAGTCTACCAGACCAACATCATCAGCATATATCTTTGTGATAGTGTCAATAATATCAGAGACACTATTGATAAAAAATATAAATGTTTTTACTTTTATAACTTTAGTAAATCAAATAATATTAACATTTTTATTACTAAATATCATTATATTCATATTAAACTGACAATGAACATTCATTGCTCTCTCGTCATTTGCTCTTTAAAATATTTGAGTGTAGGTGGTTGGTGAAATGATGGGCGTGTTAGTGGGGGAGAGGCCATCAATTCACTTTCGACGATTAAAAAGTGCATTAGCCATTTGACTGTACACACTACTGATCAATATGTCAAGAGTTTAAGAAAAAATTTTAAATAAAAAAATTATAATGAAATATGGCATAACTTCCACACCATGTCCTGACTACTGGGTGATTAGTGTCCTTCTCAACTTTATAAAGTACTTACGTTTTATCAGTGATGACCAAATTGGCTTTCTCAAAAATTTTGATGTGAGTTGGGTGGGAAACTGGTGGGTGTATCCGAGGTGTTCCTTGATTTCCACTCACTTTCGAAGATTAAAAAGGTTCCGCGCATTTTAAAGTGATAATATCAGTATAAAGGGGTATGTTTATCACCCCCCGCGTCATCACACCAAATTATCGGACATCGGGTCCTCCTTTCCCCAAAGGCCCCTGCGTGGGGTGGGGGGGGGGTGTTTGTCCTAATACACTTAATCCTGTATCGCCAATCCCCATCCGTTTCATAACCGTGATAAAACTGTTGATATGCTAGTGGTGAGTTGACCCTGGCTGAGTGAGAGGGGGGTTAGTGGGAATACACTCACGGTCTCCGCTTATACATGTCTATCTACAGTATTCTGTACTAAACCCGTATAATATTTATATTTGTATACTTCAAATGTTTAGATAAAAAAAACCTGATTTTAACTCTGGTCAGAACTTGCCACACGTGAACGGTGTTAGGTTGAGACCTGACTTAAAAAAAATAATACTTTAGCGATTTACATAAAATCTTAGGAAAACTTGTGCTCTATCCATATTGGTATGTTATGTTTTTTTGTGCCCTGGGTGCGATTAAGGGTGTTTAGGCCTAGTCGAATAAACTGTAATGGATGATATATAAAATTTAAAACGCCACTAAAATTTGCAAGTGACTGAGACCTGTTATAAGTTTCGACTACCACGAATTCGATCATTAGTTAATGGATATAACGGACCTAATTATATTACTTCGACAGTTTTAATTAAAAATTATTATCGGCAAAAACTGCATATATAACAACCCGGGCCATGAGGGTTGTTGTGGTGTGTAATACTCAAACGAATATTTTATCTTTTGAAATAAACTACTATGAACAAAATGGATCTGTCCCTCTTGTGATTGTCTAGGTGGGTTGGAACGAGGTGCGCGTGGTTGTTAGTTGACCTCCTCTAAATTTTGTATCTGTACAAGTTCACTATTAACTCAAATTTCTAATATAATGGGCCCTTTTAGAATTTTCTACGACAACTAATTCGATACGAAGTTAAATATTATGAAAAAAAATAATACATTTTGCCAACCTCGTGATTTACGTACGTATCGCAATCTAGCGTCAGCTGATTTTTACATAAACTTTCTATATAAGACTTATTTGTCCACAGGTCATTACTTAACACATGTGAACCGTGGGCTGTGAGTGGGTCATCTGTATACAATAACTAAGGTCAAGACCTATTACCACAGGTTAACAACTTTATATGTCACCCTATTTATTGTATGTGTTTTTTAAAATGTTGTGATTGAGAGGTGGGTAAGTAACAATAAAATAGCTTTCTAATCTTAAAAAAGTAACTATACATTAATTAGTAAAATATTCTTATAACTTGTTTATTTTATTAGAAAAATCTTTACATAATAAAATTCTCTTCAACACTAGCAAAACTTACCCACAGTTCCGTGAGGGCGGTGTGGGGAGGGGCGGTCATCATTACAGACCTAAACTTTTTTCCAAAACAATCTAAACCGTTGAATAAACGGGATATCTAAAATAGTTTAGGGGCGGGGTGTGTGTACATGTTGTGCGTGTGAGGGGGGTTAGGTTACATCAGAGCTCTATCGAGCATTAAAAAGGGAACGCCCCCTTTCAATTTAAAATTTACTGATAACTTTGTATATTTTCTACAAAAATTATATAAATAAAAACAGGCTATGATCACAGGGCCTAACTTAGCACACGTGCCCTGAAGTAGGGGGGAGGATTGTCAAGCTCAAATGTATAATATCATTACATTTGAAATTTGTTTGTCACCTTGGCTATCTCAAAAAGTTTATTGTCGTTGTTTGGGGACCGGGGGGGTGTTTAAGGGTTATAGTTGCCCTCACTAATTTTCTTCTATTAAAAATGGACCTAGCAATTTGAATGTAAAATATTCTGAGAAATTTTTAAGTGTATACTACCAATAGATCTATAAAAAAATTATCGTACCACAGTGCCGAAATACCCCACCTCGCCAAGAGGGTGTGTGTTGTTTGACCTCCTAAAACAAATAATTGCTCGCTTTACATAAAATCTTTTGAAAAACTTTAAACTATAACCAATTGGAGGGGAGTTAGGGGTTGTAAGTAGGGTGGGGTGGGGGGGGGGTGGCTATGGTCAATAAACTAAAGTTAATAGAAGAACCATTTCAATATGAATGTTTATGAACACAATTAATATCATAGTGTTAATTTTTTAATAAAAAGCATTCTATCACAACATTATAAGGAACCTGGGCAGAACTTCGAAACCGGGACCTGAAGGCGGTGGTGGTGTGTCCTCCACACCAACATATTTTCGCTCTCGATATCAACTTCTATGAACACTATGGACATCTCACATGGGGGTGTTGAGTTGTGTGGCGTACGGGGGGGGATTTTCGTGGGGTTAGTTGACGTCAAATCACTGTCGAAGGTTAAAAAGGGCACTAGCCCCCCCAAGGTACAATTGAATTAGCCCTTTTCGACGTTTCTAATATAAATTTTTCGATCAGCACTGCCCTGCTAAAAAGGAAAAAAATACAAGCACGACTCTAGTGTGCCTAAAAAGTTCTTAGATGTCCTCAGTACATAACTTGGCACCCGGGCACCGATGTGTGTGGGGGAATGTTCTCCTCAAAAACATGTATTCTACCGGGACCTCACCTCCGCGGACCAACATTGCTCAATAAACAGGGTTCGGGGAGGGGGGGTTTGGTCTGATGGGCTTGTCCTTGTCGACGTTTATACGACTACTCCTTTTATCCACAGAGACAGTGGAGAAAAAAAATAGATTGTGCCAACATCGTTCTTTACTTATTCAGCGCCTATGATAGAGCAACAATCCGAAGGTACCTCAGTCACTGCGCCCATAACGACCTTGCTTGACATTGGTCTGAAGTCGTGTGTTAGACATTACCATTTATATTTTGAATAACAGTTGTACGTAATATGATGGCACTTTAAACTAGTATGGGACCACAAATTTCCTGAAATATTTAAACAGAATGTTGAGTTTATAAAGAAAAACTTCGATGTTTTCAAAGTATGTGGCTCCAAAAGTACTCATGGTTGGTGTTCAGCCCTTAAAAAAAATGTGTTTTCTATAAACTGTGCTTCATTGTTCAATACTATGAGTACAGAAAAGGCTCACATCAGACGATTGGATAATTCATTTCTAAGACATACACTGACATAAACTATTATCTTGCGAACATTATGGATCAGGGTTAGAGGCAGAATCATGTTCATGAATGCCATAAATCTTTGATAATTAACAAAAGACAATATTAAAAAACAGTCAAGTTGCCGTTCAACTGACAGATAAATATCGGGAGTACAGGTTTAAAACCAGATACGTTTCAAGACTACTGAAGTGGCTATTCTTTGTGTGGCTGTTGTGAACTCGCCATGAGGGGTCGGAGTGTAAAAAAGTTATCTTATTGCACAAGTGATGAAAATTATTGGGTCGCCGAATGAGTGTTACTCGTGCTGATATATTGCAGAATCACACATTGGGGGATCATGTCGAATCATCAGCTACGAGTTCGTACTATAACTCTCATCACGCGAATAATGATATCTTCGATATTGTAGGCAGTTTAGTTCGGGACTCACTTTTGAACAGTTTGAAAGTTGTGTCATTTTTTTATATTTTGTGATGAGAAGAGTGCAGCAACTCCAAAATAACATCGGTGCATTGTCTTCAGTTTATATGAAGCTAATAAAATAGCATAAAGGTTTGATTGTGTTGTCACTACGTCTGACGTGTCGGGGTTTGTTCTTTAACAGTAGACTATTAGACTCTACTTTGAGTTTGGATTAGACATGAATAAGTTAGTTGGAAATGGCCTTGATGGAGGTACGGTAGTAGCATGTCCGATGTATACAAGGGCGCTCAAGCAGAGATAAGAAAGCATTACCCAATTGCCATTTGCATGGGTTGTGCTGTGTATTGTTTAAACCTTGCGCTGTTGAATGCTTCGATACTTGAACTAATTAACGTGTTCTCGGGAGCCGTGCACGACCTTGTTTTTTTTCCTACAACAAACCCACAAATGATGTATGTTCATATTCTCTAAAGCAATCAAAACATCTAAAGTAACTTTTGGTGTTTTAAAACATGTTTCGTGTTATTATGGATATTCGTTTATAGTTTATTGATCTTGTAAATTCGGTTAGTGGAGTAATTGCGAGCTTTGTGGAAAACCTTCTTCTATTGGTTTTATGGCATTTTTTACTAAGTCAAACACAGTTTCCAAATCCGTATTGTTTCCATCTGGGTTATGCACATTAGCTAATATCAGTGCTGGTTTTCTATATCTATAAACTCTACACAACAAAATTTATATCTTCTGATTCAACACTGATCCAAAGCCCAACACCTGAAGGTACATTGACTTTTTGATGGCTGTAATCAATCCACCTGTTCTACCTTCGTCTTGGTCTTTTCTAATTACATAGAAATCTTTCATTATACATTTGTCTGCTTGTTAGCCATGTCTCTTTTAGGCAGATAATATCGATTTCTTTATTCCTTGCAAAGATTTCAACTAAGTCTTTTTTTACTTTTTTGATTGATTGGGTATTAGGTGATACAACTCTTATTTAACGGGTCATGTTGATTAGCTTTAAAATTTCATTTGATTCTAGTTTCTCATTGAATAGTTTTTTCATAAGAGAGAATAACTTCTGGACACTTCTTTGTAATTCCAAATCGCTCAAAATCAGCCACTTCTGGTGCACTTGAAACAAAAATCACTAGTTTTGTCAGAATTTCTTTGGAGTCTGTTTTGTTCATTGATTTCTAAGGCCTATTTCTTACTTAATGCATCAGCATAGGATCTATATGCTATGGAAGCCATAATGAAGCCAATATTTTTTTCTTGAGATAATCTTAGAATGTTTTTACTTTGATTTCTGACCCTACACAAGCCAGAAGTAGAAGAATGATTACCCCTGCAGTTTACACAGCTATACTTTTGAAATTTTTCTTCTTTTTCTGTTACATTTTTTAGTTCACAATCTTTTGACTGGTGGGGACCTGCACACCTCAGACAAACTGGTTGTGGTGACCTACATTGTGCCTGCATATGACCATATTTTTGACACTTAAAGCACTGGATAATATGTCTTTGGTATTCTTGAACTTCTCTTTTTCTTCCATATAGCCAGAGAGCTGAGGGTAAAAGATTATTTTCAAAGGTAATACAGACTGATAGGCTATCTTCTAATTGTTTTATTTCTCTATTACATCTTTTCAATCTTTTTACAGATTTCACTGAAGCATTAGCCTCAGATTCAAGATCTCTTTTAATCTCCTCTTCAGTGATTTCTTTGGGTAGTCCTCTAATAGCTCCTTGACATCTGGGTTTAAAGTCCTCTGCCTGGCCTTCTGTTTCACCCACCTTATTAATTGTTAATACTTTTGCAACAGCAGATTGAGTGGGAAGAAATATTATGACTCTCTTTTTGTCTTTGCTTAATTCAAATTGAAAATGTTCAGGTTTCAAGGCTTCTTTTAGGCTTAAGGTAGTTTCTCTTTCCATAGCCAAGGTTTTTGTTTCTTCTTTGCTAGACAAGATGACTCTATTGTCAAATCTATCTAAAATCTGGATTCCCTTATTTTTTGGCTGGTACTTAGGAGGGGCTGTATAGCGACTTTTGGCAACTCTGTTGTTTTTCTCAAGGAGGGTTGGGGATATAGCTCTTTTGGCTTGTTTTCCTAAGTCATGAGATAGTCCTAGATTAGGAAAGTTTATGATACCCTCCACTTCTTTAGGGTTTGAACTAACTAGATTAATGGCTTCATCAGAGGGAAGAGGTGGGTAATTTTCATCTATTGAATTCAAAACTTCAAATGAATTTGATGTAGGGACTGTAGCAATGAATCTATTTTGAGAGTGTGGTGAAATATAAATTTGATGCTGACTGTAGTGACTATTGTGAGGGGCTAGAGTTGTGACATGTGGTGATTGTCTTGCCTGATTAAATCCTGGTGTCTGTTGTATAACCTGACCCTGATACTGTATAGCTTGAGACATAGGCAGTACTTGTGGAATAAATGTTGTGTACATGGGGGCCTGCCCTTGTTCATTATTCAGATCAACTGCGTTTGGCCTCACCGTCACTCCAGGGGAGTGATGTGGATCCCACTTTACCTGCACCCCATACAAAACACACCACTTATCCCCAAACAAAATCAAAAATATCAAACCCTCAAATCAAAAAAATTATACCACGCTGAGCCGTTTTCCTCCAAAGCCCCAAGTCTGTATTGAATTGAAATGGATGGTTCCTCCTCTCTTCCTGCAAGGACTCAGGAGGCTTCTTGTAATGAGAAAACCTTGAATAAATTCCTTTTTTGATTTTAATTTGATCGAAAATACTTTTTTCAGATTTGAGTGTCTTAATTTTTTGCATAAGATTTTGCTTTCATATTTGTTCATTTTTATGTAATTTTCTTGCATCTTCCAGTTGTTTATTATGTTTTTTTTCCAATAATAAAGGTTTCCAGACATGAAAATTATATATACGAGTCTTTTTTAGTTTAGTTTATTCACTGTCTCGACCCAGACATTGAAGAATCGCATTGTGCCAAGTTAATATTAAACCTAGTATCGTCGGATTGCTTTCCAATGAAACACTAGATAACATCGGATTTTTGGTTCTAACAGAAAAACAAATGCATGGTAGACACGTTTAGGGGAATATATTTGAGTGCATTGGGGGTTGGGGTCGAAAACACCAAAATACTGCCTGTGATTAATATGAATTTTTTCTAAACTTTGTCAATCAGTAACAACGAATGAACATGCTCGCGACTAGTACCACTCTTCAGCCCGAAGTGTGACTCGGGTGTATAACAAGCTTCACTTAAGTCATCAAAAACAAGCATTTCCATGAGTTTGCAGAATACCAGCGCAACAGTTATGAGGCGGTATGAAGAACAGTCCCTGGGATTATTCCCTTTTTGGGAACTGGTGTAACGACGCCAACACAGAAAACATCGGGGACAAGACCGCAGGTAAAGATCATCTGGTACATAAGAGCAAGGTGATTTAACACACTGTCACCCCCAATAGCCAGATGCATTCCACAAATATTATCATCACCTCGAGAATACTTCTTTTTCAGTTTAGATAGCATATGACGGATACTACAGACAGTAACAACAAACCCGCACTTCGTTCATTTGACGCTAGGAGGGAGTCGAGCTCTTTTTCGAACTCTCCCTCGAGAGCCTTGTTCGGCGGTGAGAATTCGTCGGTGAAATATTTATTCCAATCACTTTCACTTGGCAAAATTTCTTCTTTGCGAGATTTCGGACTCCTTTTCTTTTTAATATACTTCCAGACTGCATGTGGGTCACCTTCAAGCACTTTGCAATTCTGGTCCATTAAGTCGGTTTGGTGTTTAGCAAGGGTCTTGGCGAACTTTCGCTTAGTATAGAGCCTGATATCATTCAAGACACCTTGACGAGGGCACCCGCACTTGTTCCATAGCGTATACCAGAATTTAGATCGACTACAAGACTGGGACAACTGTACATTCTGAGACCACTGTGGATTTTCACGTCCAACTCGAACTTTTCGTGTCGGAACTGCAGCCTTTTCGGCACAGCGTAGGGCATGTGTAATTTCTGCACAGTAATTGTTCAGGAGTATCTGCTTCTCATTATCGGGAACAGGCGAACCTTGCTGAAGCAGTTGAAATGGGACCTTTATCTTTTCAAGTATATTATCATACACGGACTTGAAAAGCGCAGAGTCGGCTTTTCCCCACTCAGATTTTACCACCCATTTACGGTGACATTCATCGGGCTGAGTAGGTTTATTAGTGACACAGAACACATTCGAGATGGGTAGGTGGTCGGAAGCACAGATGCTTAATTTTACCCTACATTTTCCGTTTGTCTTCACATCTGCAGAGCACAGCATTGAGTCAAGGGAGGATACAGAGCCGGAGTTATGTACATACGTGTAGTCCAGGTCATTTTCAAGTACACGGAGACTTTCACAGGCAGCAACCAGAACCTGAGTTCTCAGGCTGTTGTCGCACAGGTTACAGTTCATGTCTCCGGTTACAATGCATGACAGTTTTTGCGTAACACATCCGTCAACTGCTCCACAAATCTGTCCACAAGCAACATTGAATCTTGCATCAGATTCATCGTCACGATAATCCCAGGGCATATAGACACAGAATAGAGCTGTATCAGCAATTCGGACACCGACGAAGAAATCAGACTGCTTGTACAAGGACGGATTAAGACTTCTGCGTACCAGTATCGAAATACCACCAGAGGGTCTACCTCTGCCAGAACGCTTTGCAGGAACACTGAATACGCTGGAACTGTCATTGACCTCAAGAAGCTGAAGTCCTTCTGTTGTAAGAAAGTGCTCCTGTAAACAGACTACGTCATATTCTTGTACTAATTGCTCAACCAGAGGTAGTTTAGCCGGAACTCCACCATTCATGTTCCATGATACAACTTTAAGTTCAAGATTGTTAATTTTTTTAACGCTTTCTGTGCTTCAGGGCATTTAAAACTGTAACAGGGATGGTTTGCCGAACCACATAGAGCACATTTGAGGGGGTTCTGGCAGGGATTGTCCTTTGAGCTGGAGTTTTTCCCAGCGCAACGGGAGTACTTTGGCGGATTTGGACATGCCTTTGCTGCGTCGCCGAAGCATTGACACTTGTAGCACTGGATTGGCATAAATTTGTATTCGTGAATCGGCAGCCGCTCATACCCAATCACGGGGGGAGACTTGATTGCACTCTGTAGGTCTTCACACGAATCAAACTTCAGTTTGAATGACCTGGTTTTGCCTATTCCAGAAGCTTCGACACATTTCGACACTAAACTGCGCAAGTCCTCTTCTGAAATACTAGCAGGGACGTGGCGAATTATCCCGAAGAAAGAGGGGCTTTTTACTCTCGCGACAACGGAATTATCGGTACTGGTAATAGCCTCTGCAATGGAATCGGCGGTCGCGTTGTCTTTAACGAGAACGCTCCAAGCACACTTAAGAGGCCGCAGTTCGACGATGTCACTGCTTGTCTGTCCGCAAAGTCCATTTAAATAGTCTTTCCGTGATTCGGGATCAGTCAGTCCTTGGGGCGGATTCTTGAGAACTACGGCGTAAGTCTGTTTATGCTTTCCGTTGTTCTCGCGTGAGTGATAGGGATTGCGCAGCTGGTACTCAGACTTGACGAAACTGTCAAACTTTCGGCATAGCTTTCCCAATTTTCCCGTCAAAGTTGCACTTATTTCGCCTGGAATAATCGGTACGCCATCAGGTTGGTATAATACGAACCGCGGGAGCGAAATGTTTTTTTCGTCACACAGCTTAAAAACTTTCATTATGTCAATGACATTATCCGAACTTTTGTCTCTTGCAGTCACTCTCGTCGCATATTCGGCTTCACCTTCCCTAACTCTCCTTTTAGCTAGATCTATGGTTGAAAGAGGAGCAGGGACCGGATGAACGGTCTACTCTCCCCTATCCTCCGCCATTGCCCGTGCCGGACGTTCGGTAGATTTGGCTATTTTCTCCCTACACTTATCTGGGGCCTCCTCAGTTTTAGGGGCCGTAAACTTCATTACCACTATTATCAATATACGACCTCAGTCAATATCTATTGACCGTATGCCACTCTTGGTATGGGCCGTAGGAATCACAGCCGTCCTCTTACTTTTGTCCCTACCTGTACTGGCAGGAGCTATTACCATGTTATTGACTAATCGTAATTTAAATACTTCTTTCTTTGATCCCGCAGGTGGTGGAGATCCCATTCTTTATCAATATCTATTTTGGTTCTTTGGTCACCCTGAAGTGCATATTCTAATCTTACCCGGATTTGGTATGGTTTCTCATATTATTAGTCAAGAAAGAGGGGAAAAGGAAGCATTTGGCACGTTAGGTATAATTTATGCTATACTTACTATTGGGATTCTTGGCTTTGTTGTCTGGGCCCATCGTATATTTACTGTAGGTATAGACGTGGATACTCGAGCTTATTTCAATAAGCTGCTTTTTTCCATAAGTTTCTCCATCGTTATCTCCTTGACGGACAAGCAATCGAAACAGTGTGAACTGTTATCCCTGCTGTTATTCTAGTAGCTATTGCCCTCCCCTCTATTCACCTTCTTTACTTAATTGATGAAATTCATAACCCCGCCCTAACAATTAAGGTAACGGGACACCAATGATATTGATGTTATGAGTACTCTGATTTTGATGATGTTCAATTTGACTCCTACATAATCCCCTCAAATGAGCTTTCTTCTGGTATATACCGTCTGCTTGATGTGGATAACCGCCTCCCTGTTCCCTATAATCAAGCTATTCGTATAATGATTACCTCAGATGATGTCCTTCACTCATGGGCCGTACCATGCCTAGGTATTAAAATGGATGCAGTCCCGGGCCGACTTAATCAGTCCAGACTCTTAGTAAATATACCCGGGGTATTTTATGGTCAATGATCTGAAACTTGCGGCTCTGGACATAGTTTTATACCTATCGTAATAGAGGCTGTTAGAGAAAGGGATTTCTTAACATGACTTGAATTACAAATTTCATAGGGTGGCTGAAATTTAAGCGGTAGCCTCTTAATCTTTCTTATGGTAATTACCCACTGTGGAGGTAGAGACTTAGTCTAGTGACAAATACAAGGTTGTCAACTTTAAGAACCCAATGGCAGTCTCTTATTCCCCGAAGGCCACCGCTTCCTTGAATTACAATCTTTTTTGCCTCTATACTCCTCCTATGAATTCTTATAGCTCTGGTCTTTTTCCTCTATCAGCCGCAACCGATATCTCCTACTAGGACGCTATTGAATCAAGTTGTTTACCCGAATTGAAAATGATAACGATAATTTAATATTATCACATTTGAAGATAATCACATTTGAATATTCTGGTCCGACTTAATGGACCAGAATTGCAAAGTGCTTGAAGGTGACCCAAATGCAGTCTGGAAGTATATTAAAAAGAAAAGGAGTCCGAAATCTCGCAAAGAAGAAATTTTGCCAAGTGAAAGTGATTGGAATAAATATTTCACCGACGAATTCTCACCGCCAAACAAGGCTCTCGAGGAAGAGTTCGAAAAAGAGCTAGACTCCCTCCTAGCGTCAAATGAACGAAGTGTCGGGTTCGTTGTTACTGTCTCTAGTATCCGTCATATGCTATCTAAACTGAAAAAGAAGTATTCTCGAGGTGATGATAATATTTGTGGAATGCATCTGGCTATTGGGAGTGACAGTGTGTTAAATCACCTTGCTCTTATGTACCAGATGATCTTTACCTGCGGTCTTGTCCCCGATGTTTTCTGTGTTGGCGTCGTTACACCAGGTCCCAAAAAAGGGAATGATCCCAGGAACTGTTCATCATACCGCCCAAAACTGTTGCGCCGGTATTTTGCAATCTCATGGAAATGCTCGTTTTTGGTGACCTAAGTAAAGCTTGTTATACTCCCTATTCGCAATTCGGGTTTAAGAGTGGTACTAGTCACGAGCATGTTCATTCGTTGATAGCTAATCTTTTGCTCAGTGCTCACGATAATAATGATACACTTGTTCTAGCAAGCCATGATGTACGTAGAGCATTCGACTCCGGTATCCACGCACATATACTTAGTTCTGCTTGTAAACGCGGAGTTAACTGTTCGGTTGTCGTTGTATGGAGGAGCATGTATAGGAGACTGAGAGTGAAGATTAAAGTCCCCACTCATCGCGGTATGGCGGTATCCACCGTAGTTATACCTGTCCGTAAAGGTAACCGGCAAGGCTCCATTACTTCCCCTTCTCTATACAACAACAGCATTATCGTCCCTCAAGAATCTGGCAAAACGTGCTGCATATATTTAGGTATAGACGTGTCTATCATCAATTACGCTGATGATATACTTAACGCACGTAGGTCTGTTTCAAGGGTTGAGGATAACTACAATGTACTGAGTGATGAATATGCTAAGATTGGGCTAGCTTTTAACGCTGCCAAAAGTGAAGTAGTTGTTTTTCGTCGCAACGCGAAAGATTCGACCCCGATTAGCGTGCTCCTAGGTGATACTGCGGTGAGCTCAAAGCCATCTCTCACTTAACTTGGACTGCCGATTGCTTCAGATCTGCGGTCTACTCGTGAAGTACTGGTTGAGCATTTTTCAGAAAAGGCACGCAAAGCATACGGACTACTTCTACCCTGCAAACGTATGTATAACCGCCATATACTCGGAAGGCTTTATTCCGTGTTCGTTATCCTGCATGTTTTGTCACTGTCGCCGTTTTGGTCTCTTTTCACCGAATCAGATAAGCGCTCAGTCCGTCGGGTTTACTATAAGTATGCAAAATATCTGTTAAGTGTTACGCCATGGGAGAGAAATTCAAGAGTTTCGAAAAATTACAGCGTTGCGGACCCGACTACTGTAGCTACTGAGCGAATCGTCCGATTTCGGCGTTCGCTCAATCCTGATCATGATATGTACCGAGCTATCGTAGGCTAGTTTGATTACGAGTTTAGTATGCTTATATAGATTGTTATTGAAGTCTTGTTGTTTCTCTTATTGCGTTTTCTTTTTCTCTTTTTTTTCTTTTTTTCATTACTCCGTTGTGTAACCTTGTGTTATTTATGATGGGAAATAAAAACCATTCATTCGTTCATTCAAAATCTCAAGTTGTTTATACGGGGAAACGCTATGTCAGGGGCTCCGAACATAAGCGGTACTAACCAGTTACCAAATCCCCCACTCAGAAGAGGTATAAGTATAAATAAGATAATAATAAATGCATTATCCGTTACAATTACATTACATACCTGCTCATCTACAATTAGGGAGCCAGGCTGACCTATTTCTGTCAGGATAAGTATGGTTAACGAACTCCCCACAATTTCTGCTGAATCTCCGAAAATAGAGTATAAAGTTCTAATATATCTTTGTGATTTGTAGAATAAAATCAACGTTGCATAAGTACAGTGGCCGATAATAGGTGCTAAATTGTAAATTTAGTTAAGGAAACTTCCCTTTACTAAAATTACTTCCATGCTTAGTAGTTTAAAAAATTAAGATTTAAAATCTTAAGATGGTCAATCCTTAGGCTTAATGGTTCTGATTTTTTTTTTTCAATTCCCATTAAACAGTAAGACATACATATATATATAGGTGTTTTGTGCACGTAGGATTTTGATTCCTAAAGAGGAATTTACATTTCATAATCATATAATATACAGGGACGAGGTGCCTGATAAAAAGGATTACGCTGATACTGTAATTATGTAGATAATACCCTCGTCTAGGCAAGATGCAAAAGAATTAAAGCTTAAGAATCTCTTATTTCCGGCTTTGAAGGCTGGTAGTTTAATTAACTTAAAGCTCTACAAAAATAACAGGGGGGGTAAGACATTAAATCCCATCGATAAAACCGCCAGAACCTCTATGTTTTTAGACTTTATTTCTGAGGGAAACAAAAGAGAGCTCATAGCAATCTTGAAATAAAAATAGACTGAGAGACATAAAGATGAAACAAGAGCCAAGATAATAAAGGGGCTGTAAGTTATGCCCTGGGGGCATATAAGGTTTTTTTTTTATATAGAAAGCGTTGTCATAGGAACTTCAAAAAGGGCTCATTTGATTGGAAATTACAGCACTTCTGACACCATTGGTGTAACCTTTTCTTTCTATGTCTAATAGTGGGAGAGTTCATACAATAGTGCTTACAACTAGTATACCATTCTGCAGGGCAATATATTAAAGTATAATAGATATTTCATATAAACAGTCTTTATTTATCTCAAAGTCATAGCTTACAGTACATACTTTTAACGTACAATGCATAAGTTTGACTCTCTCTCTCTCTCCTAAGGGCTAAACACACCAATATATATATGGTTTTATACCGCTTGTTTTAGCTATTACATCCGCTCACATGTCCTTAAAGTGTTATCGATAATCTATTAAAACAAGCGGGATAGAACCAGATATATATTGGTGTGTTTAGCCCTTAGGAGAGAGAGAGAGAGTCGAACTTATGCATTGTACGTTATAAGTATGTAGTTCAAGCTATGGCTTTGAGATAAATAAAGACTGTTTATATGAAATCTCTATTGGATTTTATGCTCTTGTTATTCTCTTGTTCTTTATGCTAGACTTCAAATTTTGTCTCAATTCGTTAAGAATGATCAGGAATCGCAAAGGCCGTTTAGTTAGAATAGAGTTCTTTTGAAAGTATTAAAAAAAACCTTAGCGTTTCTTTTACTTTATTTCAAACAATTTTTACTTCATAATATGCAGAATTTTGAATATAAAACACTTTGCATGCACACCGGCTATACTCAACCACCCCCCCCCCCTAACATGCAAATATATAGCCCAAATTGTCTTCTAAAGTATCATATTTTCGTCTAATTTACTCATATTTTATTAGGATTGAGCGTCAAAGAAAAAGGTTCTCATTAAATTAATTTAAAAAAATACAATTTCTAGTCGAATTTTTTAAATATTTTAGGAAGGTTATGTGTAGACTGTTGTTTGACAGTTTACATTAAAAATGCCTGTTTGGTTATTTTTCATTTAAAAAAGAAAAATTAACTTAGGTAAAAAATGTGAATAGCTACTCTCTTATTTCGGTTGTTCCCTCCTTTTCCCCATGTCTTTCTATGAATTTTGATACCAATAGATACATCAAAAGGACCAGATTTTAATACTGAGTTCAAATATATATGTTTCATCAAGTTTAGTCCTACCCATCAAAAGTAACGCACCTAAGAAAATTTGCCTGGTTTTTGAAAAAAGGGGTAAAACCCCCTAAAGTGTATAGAACATTAATGACACACCATCAGATTCAGCGTATCAGAGAAACCTATTGTAATGGTCGTAAATATAATAAGTCATTTAGGATGGCTGTCCCCCAAAGCCCTGGGGGGGGGGGCTGAAATTTATGAACTTTACCCAATGTTTACATATAGTATTGGTTATTGGGAAGTATACTGACGTTTTCAAGGGGGGATTTTTTTATTAGTGGGGGGGAGTCGGTGGTTATGTGGGAGGATCTTTCCACGGAGGACGTTTTCATGGGGGAAGGGACATTGCTATGAAAGGGGAACCAGGTTTCCCAGCATTATTTAAAAAAACGATCAGAAATTATATAGAAAAATAAGTTTTTCAACTGAAAGTAAGGAGCAACATTAAAACTTAAAACGAACAGAAATTGTTACGTATATGATTGATTCTATTCAACGGCTCTTGTGATTAAGGTGTCATTTTTAAGAATCGGAACAAAATTTGAGCTTTAGTGTAAAGAGCGAGGTATTGACTAGGGGGCGAACCCCCTAATATGTGTATTAAAAGTGTATGAATATTGAGGTTCGTTACATAAGTTAATTCGTCAGTTAAATTTGACTATGGGGGATCAATTCGTCCTCAAAGACCTTATAATAATCGACTATTAGATTTTTCTTCTGTGCTGAAGAAAACGGCTATCAAAATTTTAATCCGGTGACTGGAAAAAAATGGGCGTGGGAGAGGGTCTAGTTCCAGGGACGTATGCCGGGGGGGGGCTCCAGGCCCGCCCCCTCGAAATCTCACGATTTTTTTATTTTCCCATAATTTTCTGACTTTTCTCACAGAATAATGGGTTGGAAGGATTTGCCCCCCCCCGAAACAAATTCCTGCGTACGTGCCTATCTACTTCCCCTCCACATTTTTAGTCACTTACAGAGGGCAATTGAACTTTTAATTTCCGTTCGAGAGAGCCCTCGCGACATTCCATGACCGCTGGGTCGATACCATCACCCCTGGGAAAAAAACAAAGACAAAAAAAGAAATAGAAAATTCCACATTTTTGCAGATAGGAGTTTGAAAACTAAAGTAGGGTTATCTGATACGCTGAAAATGATGTTGTGGTTTTAATTTATATAATATTACTTTTCAGATGTTATATACTTTTTTTAAAAATTAGGCATCTTTTATCATTCTCTTAAATTTCGATTGTTAACACTAAATTTGATGAAACATTAAATATTTAAACTAAGCTTGCAAAACCAATTCTTTTGATGTATATGTTGATATCAAAACTACTTTTTTAGAGTTTAGATTATTATTGAGCCGTAATATTTGCCGAGTCCAGAAACACGTGTGCTCATGTTAACGCAATAATTTTATTTTCCAATTATATTATATGTTGACCCCTTATCGGCTATCTTAAGTTTATGACCATCGTGGGTTATCTTGTCGTTTCTAACGGAAAATATTCCTTAGTCAACCTTACGTGGACGAGTGTATTACACTGTCAGAAAAATTTACGAATATTGAAGTTACATAAGTTGATTCGTAAGTTACGTATATTTATTACTAATAAAAACTTTCGTAAATAAAATTAAAAGTTCGCACTTTACTGAAAAATATAAATGTTTTTACTTTTATAACTTTAATAAATAAAATAATATTAACATTTTGATTACTAAATGTCAGTATATGTATATTAAACTATAAACTAACAATGCACATTCATTTGTATTTTTTCAGGAAGTGTGAATTACTAGGGGTTTCTTGGAGGGAAGGTTATAAAAATGCTTAGTAGATAACTATTTCATTGTTTTTTTTTCATCGAGAGTAGTACAGAACGATTTTAGGAGGGGTCGTTGTCCCTTCTCTATATGTAAGTATGCCTTGTATTTTCTTTTTTTGGTGGGGGGGGGGTGATTTTTGCTACCCTTGGGGCCCTAACCATTCTCAGTCTAGCTTGGAGTGTGTATTAATTTCTGTTCTGATGAAACGCGTATATATATCAATATATCCCCAATCCAATATTTTTAAAGTAGCTTTTCATTACTGTAGCTTTTTATAAAGGTTTTTGATTCCTAAAATAAAACCATAATCTGATTTTTGACTGGGGTGTTGTGGCCCTTCCTTGAACTGCCAAAAATGCGAGAAAACTTTGAAAAAAAATAGTATAACAAAAACGAATGGATAATTCCTAATCCCCTCTGTTTTATGAAATGGGTGGCTCTGGTCTAACTTTCTAGAAGCAATTGGAAGCAGACATATGAAACCATCTATTCTACCAAATGAAAAAATTGAAAAGAAATGAATATTAAGAAATGGGAAGAAAAGAGGAGTGGACTGTAAAATATAAAAGAGAAGCGGATTGACTTATAGTGACTAGAAATAGTAAGCGAAGTGAAAAGATGAAGGAGTTGTGGACATTAGATAGGTATTGGCATCTCGTGAGTTGATTAAGTGAGTCATTATTCATAATTTTCGAAGTGACTGATTATACTAACAACCATTATGAAAAATAGGTTCACGTCCCTTTAAAAAACAAAATCAAATCTGTAAAGAGATGCTATTCTTGAAATATTCTAAAATATTATTACCTTAAATTGAAAATACTAAGTGTGTAGAATAATTACTCTTTTATCTCTCTTATGCTCAAATGGTGGTATACTTGACTTCTCTGGTCAGTCTGCAAACTTTGAAGAAAGGAACAATTTGGCATTGCACTAAACGACATCCCGAAGTCCAGGACCCTGAGCCGTACTGATTAAGTGGTTGGTGTGCTGGGTTGGGAATCCTGTCCTTGGAGACACCTGTTTGATTCCGGGCGTGGCAGGTTATTTGGTTTGGGACGGGGGTCAGTGGCATGACTAAGCTGAGCTATAGTCGACCAGGCTTTAAATGGGTATCTCGAGAAATCTAGGGAAGGTAAGCAGGAAGGGTATGCGGAAGCCTAGGATGGCTGGCCATCAACCCCCTTTGAACTTCCTGGCTGAAGGGCCACGAAACGGAGATCAGCATCGCCGGTTTTGGACCTTGAGGGTCTAGTGCCGTGATACTTGCTTACTTACTTTACTACTGGTTTGAGTAGTATCGAAAGGTGCGGCTTCTTAAAAATATTTTTTTTTTATCCTGAAATGTTTTTGGTGAAAATCAAGCAGACTATTTAAAACTAGTACATTAGTTCGTTGCAACCTAGTAAGTTACGCGTTAGCCAACGAACAACTGAGCTTGGCGAGGATGCATATCTTCATGATAAAGCAAATTGTATGTTGATTATAAGTTAGTATCATAGAATTGAACATAGGTCTACCTTTAAGTATATTTTGATTGTGCAACATGTTCTATTGTACTTCCCAATATTAACTAAATAATAAAGAATAATACGTTAAGATTTCTCCATATTATAAGTAAAGCCGAAATAAAAATTTAGGGTTGAAATTCAAGGGTTATATCTTATAAATCAAGATAGCCCACTCATTTATGAGAGCAACAACAACCCGTATTTACCTGAAAAAAAAATGAAATATACTAAGAATGGAGTCGCATATATTCCTTGTTGAGAGAATTCAAAATTATAATCTTGAAGCAGAGGTTGAACCGGAGGTAGTGCCTTCGATTCCCACCCAAAATCATGAAATTGTTCCAATTTTTAAATAATTTCTTACATGATCTGTGCAACCCCCCTCCCCATGTTTTTGGGACGTCTTCCCCCGAGACGCCTTGGGCATGTTCCTAAGTTCAAGAAAAAGCTGCTTATATATAAAGGCTATCAGTATAGACTTCCGAGATCCTATGGTCAGTTTTTTTTTTGTTCAGTTCGAACGAAAATCAAATGGGCTGCTTTATTCCTAGCTCAAAGTAATTAGACCAATTTTTAGGGTTGTATCGTATGTGGGTTGAAACTTGTTACAACCCATTAGGACCTTCTAATTTTGACCTTGTAAACACCAGCCATTCTAAATCAAAAGGCGCGGGGGTGCACAACAAATTTTATTTGAGAGCAGAAAAACTGACATGTGTTTCGGATTCTTAAATGTTTCTTAAATGTTATAAAGAGGAAGTTCGTTTGTTTTTTTACATCCAAGATACAGGCAAAATTAAAAGCGATTTTGAATATTAAAAGCTCTATTTTCTATTTTTCCATGAGAGAGAAAAGAGAATATAATACATTTTTGAAAACAGACTTTTTGTTTCTGCTGGAACAGAAAATTTCACGTTCCGCTTTGTCACATTGCTGCAGCCGATGGGTTTTTGAAAATTCAGGTAATAATGATCAGTGCACTCTTAGCCTAGTAAGCCCTAAAACTAAATCTAATGATCCATTGAAACGTCTCACCTTTGAACCTGTGTACAATAAGGGCATTAGCACAAAACAACGCGATTTGTATCTATGTAACCTACTCATCTTTTTGCATGGTGAAAATGGGGTATTGTTATTTCCCACGGCAGGTAATTTCAACCAAGAAGAAACGCCCCGTACCCAGTTATTAATCCTCCGGTTGTCACTAGAATTCTCTTCCTTTGTTCGTTGGTCATAATTGTGGCGTCACAACGCAAATAGTGCTTCAAAGGCAATCTTTGCCACAAATTTCCTGTTCCGAATTGTATGAGATGCATCCGCCAACTGGAAACACTACCTTGAAAGTCACACGTTTTTTTCTGCATCATTTAATTGGCTGAAAAGGTATACTTTTTCTTCAAAAAATGCACAGACTAACAAAAATATTGTAATTTATTTCTCTCTCGCCCCATACATTTCTCGAATTATAATACATCTTTGTAGACGATTTAGCATATCAAAAGTATTCGACTATAGACCTGAGTCTGCTTCTTCCAGATACGTTCAACAATAATTGCATAAACAATCTTTTAAAATATAAAGCAAATAAAATTTTAAAAAAAAAAAAAAAAAAAAAAAATCGATTTTCAGACAGTGAGCTGGTAAAATAAGTTCTCGGTGTTCATTTATTGATGGTTATGTTCCGATCTCTCTTTGGCACGATTTTGGCATCTCTCATTGGATTTTCGTTTTGCATCGTATAATCTAGGACGGTCTGGCTAGTGTTGGGCTATAATTTGATCAAACGATATATCGAAATATCGATATTTTGACTTTCGATATTCGATAATCGATATATCGATTTCAATATATCTCATGAGTTTTTATTCAGATTAACTCTTGTCATTGCAAAGTTAAAACAAAATTGGGTACTTATCTATTAGCCACTACACACTCGAGAATCTGAATCTATAAAATCATATAACAACCGGTTTATTGCTGTTTGTATACGGAGACAATTAGCTTCGATTCAGTGGAAAACTACATTGTAGCTATGTTTAATATATATTTAGTTGGTATTTTGGTTTATTTAGGTTAGGTTACTTATTGCATGCAGCCCCTCTATACTTAAACCCCCCCCCACCATACCCCTAGTGTGCAAATATACAGCCTAAATTGTGTATATGATTGATGATTTTATATGATGATATTTTTTACATATGAAAAAGATGATTGATATCGAATCTACACGGGCCAAAATTAATCCTTCTCTCCTTTGGCGTTTTCTGTACTCTAAAAGCGATGAGTCTTTATCCGCATCTGCTATCCCTGATCCTGAATGGTACGCAAATTATAGATTCAATATATATTATTATATTATTATTATTATTATTATATCCTATCTATTTCCCTAGCATAGCGGTTCTACCCCGTACCTGTAGATCCAAATTCTCGAATGTGTACTGGCTGATAAAAAAGTACGAACAATTATAGTAAAAGTGTATTTTGCGCAATTTTTTTAAACTTTGAATAATAGAAAATCAAGCAATAAAAGCAAACTTCGATTACAAGAGTGAATATCATAGAAATCTAGACTTGAAATTACTCGGGCTCAGAGTAAAGAAAGATAACCTACTGACTACTTTTGGCTATTCAAACTCAGCAACATGTCAATGTTTTTTCCCTTAGCATTTGTTCTACCTTTCAGTGATTAAATAAAAAAAAAACGAAAACAGGTTTTTTCAACTGAAAGTAAGGTTCAGCATTAAAACTTAAAACGAACAGAAATTATTCCGTATATGAGAGGGGTGCCCTTCATATACGTTTTTTCTAGTATTTTAAAAACAAGCTTCTTATTCTAATTAAATAGCCCTTGTGTTTCAGGAGTTGTTTTTAAATAATTGGAACTTTTTAAAGGATGGGGTAACTCCCCTCGCATACGGTAGGATTTCTTTTTGTTTCAAGTTTCAATATGTCTCCCTAGTTTCCGTTGAAATTTTTTTTTTTTTTATTTAATTTTTGGTTGTTTTCATTTAATACCAGGAAATCACTACAAATCCGTCCCTGCTGAAAATTCCACCCAGATATTTTCTTGTGGACAATTTCGCCTAGAAATTTCTCTTACTCCTATTTTCATTTGAAAAAAAAAAGACTTGTCTTTCATTTAATGTTTGATCTTTTTCAAATCATGCCGGAAAACTCCTTCAACAGGAAATTTTTCATTGAAATCCCATCCTCCGGAAGGAGAGTTTCTTCCACGGAAAATCCTCTGATGAAAAATTTCTCCCGCGAAAAATTCCCACATGGAGAATATCTCCTGCGAAAAATTCCGCCACGAAGAATTGCTCCCACTGAAAACTGTCCCATGGAAAATTTCAACCGTGGGAACTCCCTCCCTCCCACAAAAAATCTCCCAGGCAATTTTAACCTCTCTGAAAATTTACCCCGGAAAATATCCCCGAAACATCTATAGATGTTAAATTGAATCGGCAAAGAGAAAGTAAAATAAATTTGATAAAATAGTTCTGGCAAATTCTCCCGTGTAATATTTCTCCTTATAAGTTCATCTTCGGAAACTTCCGTGTCCATGGAAAATTCTCTCCATGGAAAATCCCCTTGTGCAAAATGTCCCTCCCTAAAAACGTCTGTTTACTTCCAAAGAACAGAAACTATATGTCAACAACAGACAAAATTCATAACTTATAGCCCTTCCCCCGGGTACCATGGGGGGATCATGACAATTTCCTCGGAACATCATGGCGGGGGGGGGGGGTAATGTATAGCGGGTCTGCATTCAAAAAGTGTTAGGTACAATTATTCTGCATATTGTTAGGTAGGAATTGTATTCTAGCTTCAAACTGTCTAAATGCTTCACCCCACCTTTACCCCTAATTTGCAAATATACAGACCAAATTATATACTTCCCATCTATTCTGTCACTTGTCTTTGTCTTTCCTCACGCTAAGCTAAAAAAAATAAATAACGAAGAAACTGGTTTGTCTCGAGTTTTAGACACGTAAACTTGAGTGAGTGGCGTATAATAAACAAGTACCATCAATTCTTCGCAAGAAGCGCGGAGGTAGTTAAAAGCAAAAGAAAAATATATTATATATTAAAATATATTAATAAGATGTATCGTTCAAGATTAATCTGAAGGATCATTTTCCTTTCCCAAGGTAGTAAAGCAATATGACGACGAAACCTCTCAAAAAAAATTGTAGACAATTATTTGATATCTTCTCTCATAAAAGATGGCCCCTTTTTGCAAAGTGCACGTCTTGTCGTAAAGATCAATAATAGTCATAGAAGTGAAAAAGAACCCTTGATGTATCAAAACGTTCGCTGGAACCATTGCATGAAAAATATTGAGTGGTTCGTATTATTGAAAGATTTAACAACTAATTGTTTGATTTAGGGTAAAAAAAAATTGACATTTATTCGGTTCTTGTTTTTTTACATAGACAATTGTCAATTCATTCATGTCCTAAACTGCTAGATATAAAGGATTGAATTTCATCGAAAGATTTACCTGTCAGTCTTAATGAGATTTTTCTCGTGGCCTTTCGTTCACTAGATTTTTAATTTCTAGGTACTAGTTTCTCCTTTATTCCGGCCAAAACGGCAAGTTCACTTGGCAGCCCTATTCGACGACAAAATCAGACTAGTCCAGTTCGTCGCTCGTTGCAGTATCGTCTAGGAAGTCCGTCTCGTCGAGGCCTATCAATCCAAAGTCCAAGCAAATCGAATATCATGCTGAATAACAGCCCAGTGCGGTTGAGCAGTCCAATTCGTAACCCTGTCAGTCCTCCAAAGAGCCCTAGCTTCCAGGATAGTGGATACTCGGGTGGCAACAGTGATGGAATGGATTCTAAGTTACCAAAGAAATCTCCAAAGGCTGTTATAGACGGAAAAAGTCACTTGCGCCTTAGCCGCACGTTTTCTTCGGTAATCACTATTCTAGTGCTTATTTCGAAATTGATTTTCAATCTGGGCAGTTGAGCCAGTGACTAGAAAGAGTAAAATCATTAAACATTTCAGTGGATATATCTTCATCCCCCAATTGCATTTGCAGTCATAGGAGGAGATCACTCTTTGATCGGGCTCAATATGTTTCCTAATTTTATGTCAAGTGGATTATATGTCAATGGGAGGGGGGAGACAACCCCGAATATTTGAGCTTTTAGTATGTCTTATGGTAATAAAATATCTGAACTGCATATAGGAACAGTCCCATGCCATTGAATTGCATCATTATTGACTTTTTTTCTTTAAGTGAAAAAGAAGTCTTGCTGGCATGTTTTCTGTTGTGAGCTTACAATCACATAAACTGTTCTCTATCAAATAAAACGTTAAAAGATAATAAAATATGGATGGGATGTTGTAAACCATCGCAGGAAATTTGAAGTATTTCTAAAATACAAAACTACTACTATGACAAAGGCTGTTTTGTTTTTGAACATTTTAAAACACTACTTCTTTTATGATTGTTTGGAAGACTGGAATATATATATATATATATATATATATATATATATATATATATATATATATATATATATATATATATATATAAAATTAGTTCAGTTGTTTGTAGGAATTACAAGTAGGTTTCGAAGTTGTTAGAAGCCAAGTCCTAAAATTGGTCTCAATCAGAAACCCTTATCGCTATCCAAATTCACAAAGTGCAAAGATTTTCAAACAGAGGTGTTTATTGTTTAAAGTTCAGGAAAGGTCTGCCCATTTCATACGAAAACATTGTTTGAAAACGAAACTAGTCTTATCCCGGCTCTCCGCCAAAACAGGTAATTAAACTTTTCAAGTATCACAGGAAATACAATCTCAGAAAACAAATATCACGACGTGAAAAAAAAATGATAAACCATCCAGTTGCGGATCCAGAGGGGGGAGGTAAGGGGTACCCCCCTAAAGTAGTCTAAAGTAGTGTAATTTACCTAATTAACGCAAGTTTGCATTAATTAAACTTGCTCCTAACGTAAGTTTTTTGTATAACCCTATTTTGCCCCCCCCCAAAAAAAAATCCTGAATCCGCCCCTGACACCATCACACCTATTCCACTAGTTATTAGAAGAAAAAAAGTCCTTATTTTCACAAATTTCATCAACCCCCCGCCCCCCTTTTTATAAAATCCTACATAGGCCAATCAGTTGAGTCCACTGTATATAAATAAGATTGTCATAATTTGTATATAAATTAAGTCATACCTGTGAGATGGGAAAGTTGCAAACCACTTGGCTGGCTCACCAAGTGTTTTTCTGCTTTCGCAATTACGAATAATGCACTTTCTAACCATTTCTCATTGATTGACGCCAACACGCTAATCCATAAGTGCACAAATAAGTGGGAGGAGCTTTTTGTTCGCACCGAGAATGAAGAGCCAGAAATCATCTGCGGTAAACTTACTGCTAATTATATAAACTGTGCTCTTAACGTACCACAAGGAAAAACCGTTGATTCATATGAGGTAATAAACAATGATTATTTAAAGGATAAGACTCTTTTAGAAGCAGGGCTAATAGAAAATAAAGAGGAATCCATCTCTAGAGCATGATAAAATAATATGGGAAGACAGTGAGTTTTTTAAGAGAATTATAACAGGTCCTTTATGCTCAGAAAGAAAACAAATAATGGATATAGTCTTGT
The DNA here is from genome assembly GCF_049724085.1 of Artemia sp. Qi Xiang Cuo. NCBI lineage: Eukaryota > Metazoa > Arthropoda > Branchiopoda > Anostraca > Artemiidae > Artemia > Artemia sp. Qi Xiang Cuo. The sequence goes on from NW_028297432.1 coordinate 6,470,456, forward strand.
TAAAACTGAAACAAGCTTTTGCTACTGGACCTTATGATATAGGGCAAAATGACCTTCCAGGATATAAAGTACAAATAGACCCAGATATACCTATTAAATGTGTTAAACAATTCCCTTTACGATGTTTAATGACGAAATGCTTGCAAAAACACACAAACGAAATGGTAGAGTAGGAATAATTGAAATGAGACGTTCCGAGTATACAGCTCCAATATTTTGCATAGGGAAACCCGGAAAGGATGGGAAAATTCCCCCCAAAAATCAATGGGATGAAAGCAATAGCCGGTTTCTCATAGATTTAAGGGCAATAAATATGGCGGACTCACAGTGGGGTATTCGTAGAATTTCAGAGGTCGTCTCTGACCTATCTAATAAAACCAATTTTATTTTGGCAATTGATATTAGAAATGGGTTTAGTCACTGTGACTTAGCTGAAGAAAGCCAAAAATATTGTAGTTTTTCAAATAAGGGGATGTCTTATGTTTTTAAACGCGTACCGCAAGGGCCAGTTTTCTCACCTCACGCGTTTGTTGAATTTTTAAACCAGGTATATGGTCCCGAATGTTTCTCATTTTTGTCAAGTTATGTAGACGACTTGACAATACATACTTCAGGGAACTGTGAAGAATATTTGAAACATATTGAACTAACTTTAAAACAGGCCATAAAATTTAACCTAAGGCTTAATATTGATAAATCCCAATTTTTTCAGAAGAATGTAACTTGTTAGGGTTTCGATTCTCCACGAAAGAAGTAAAAAATAAGCCCCAAAATTAGAAGCTATAAGGAAATTAGAACCAACGAGTGAGGTGACAGAAATCAGCTAATTCTTAGGCGTAACTGGCTATTACAGAGGTTTCAATCATAATTAAGCAAAATTGGCCGAACGTTTCATTCGACTAACTAAAAAATGTCCTTTTTATCTTCGGCCCAGAACAAAGCGTATCCTCTGAAAAAATAAAGACAGAATTATTAAATCCAAATAGTATTTTTCTAGAATTTCCTGAAAAAGACAAAGAATTTTACCTTGTCACGGACGCATCGGAAAAAAGTATTGCTTCAATTTTAATACAACAATAAGAAACAACTGATAAATTTCGAATAGTGATAACATACTCAAAGGTTCTAATTGGTGCAGCCTCTAGGTTTGATAACCATAATTGGGAACTTTTTGCCTTATTAAAAAGCTTAATGCACTTCCAAATGGGATATTTATGGGCCGCGAGAACTCACATATTTGTAGACTGCGCTGCTCTCACGTATCTTAAGAGATCCAAAGACCTTCATTCAAAATTAAACAGAATTGCGGTTCTCTTAGACCATGATTTATATACTTATCATCATATTACCACTAGTAGGAACCCTGCTGACGATTTGAGTCACCCTAGCTCACAGTTTGTTAAATAAAATAGCTCAATTAATCTTGATGAGTTAAAAGTAGAGTATTTAGCCCTAATAGGGGACGAGGTCCCGATTGATTTCTTTGGGATAACTAAAGAAGAGATGAAAAGATTCCAACTAGAAGAACCAGAAATTGAGGTGGCAATCAACGAAATAATAGAACTAGAAAATACACTCTTAGGCTTAAAATCTCCCAAGGATACATATAAAAATAATGAGAAGTCTAAGGAGGGTATAAATGAACAATCGAGCAAGACTGGTTTGACCAAGCCCTGTGAGAAATGTGAGTCAAATATGGATAGCTTAAGCTACCGACATTGCAGCTCAAGCATTCCCGGAGCTATCAAAACATCAGAAAGGGGTGAATTCAATAGTAGTACTGAATTTACTCTACTACTGAAGTCTACGAGAACGCCTTGTATGAAAACCTTAAATGCCCCCAGAGCATAACTTAAAGCCCTTTCCCTGAGGGCTGTGGGGGATTGTCCTCCTCAAAAACATATTTTGAGGTTGAAAGGGAGTTGAGGGCAATTAGGCCCCCCCACGCCCATCATTCCCCCAAACAAATCCACTCAACACTCAGGTATAGCCATTTTTTCAGCGTAGCTGATTTCCAGATAGAAAATATGTTTTTAAGGAGGACACTCCCCCACAACCCTCAGGGCACGGGTTTTAAGTTATGCCCTGAGAGGTATATAAGGTTTTATAGAAGGTGTTGTCGTAGAAACTTGAACTCAGGCTAAGTCGATTGGAAATTCGATAGGAGGGCAACTATTCCTCCTATATTTTAATAGTCGAAAGTGATTGGAGGGCAACTAGCCCCCCCATGTTCATCATTCCTCCAAACACATCCAATCAAAATTTTGAGATAGCCATTTTTCCCAGCGTAGTTGATATCCTGAAAGAAAATATGTTTTTGAGGAGGACATTCACCCACAACCGTCGGGGCAAGGGTTTTAAGTTTTGCCCTGGAGGCATATAAGGTTTTTATAGAAGGCGTTGTAGTAGAAACTTTAAAAAAGGCTCATACTATTGGAAATTGAAATGGCTAGTGCCCTTTTTAACAGTCGAAAGTGATTGGAGGGGAACTAGCCCCCCCCCCCATCATTTCTCCAAACGCATCCAATTAAAATTTTGAGATAGCCATTTTGTTCAGCATAGTTGATTTCTAGATAGAAAATATGTTTTTGAGGAGGACACTCCCCCACAAATCTCGTAGCCAGGGTTTTAAGTTTTGCCCTGGGGGCATGTAAGGTTTTTATAGAAGGCGTTGTCGTAGAAACTTCAAAAAAGGCTAATCGGATTGGAAATTCAAAGGGCTAGTGCCCTTTTTAATAGTCAAAAGTGACTGGAGGGCAACTAGTGCCACACCCCCCTCACGCCCATCATTTCCCCAAACACATCCAATCAAAATTTTGAGATATCTCTTTTGTTCAGCGTCGTTGATTACCAGATGGAAAATATGTTTTTGAGGAGAACACTCCCCAAACAGCCCTCAGGGCAAGGGTTTTAAGTTATGCCCTGGGGGCACATAAGGTTTTTAAAGAACTCGTTGCCTTAGAAACTTTAAAAAAAGCTCATTAGATTGGAACTTCAAAGGGCTAGTGCCCTTTTTAATAGTCGAAAGTGAATGGAGCGCAACGCGCCCCCCCATCCCCCGCAGTCCCCCCCACCCATCCCAAAAACAGTTGGAGAGTACCCTGGTTTTGAGAGGGGTTAATTTCACGATAGCAAATATATTTTTGAGGACGAACCCCCCCAACACCCCTCAGGGCAAGGGTTGTAAGTTAGTCCCTGGGGGCATATAAGGTTTTTATTGAAATCTTTGTCGTAGAAACTTGAAAAAGGGCTCATTCGATTTGAAATTCAAAGGGATAGTACCCTTTTTAATAGTCGAAAGTGAGAATCCCTCTCACGCCCACCTTATCCCCAAACACATCCAATCAAAATTTTTAGCTAGCCATTTTATTCAACGTATGTGAAAGTTTTGGAAATTAGGTCTTTAAGGATGAAAATCCCTCACCCCACAGCCCTCAGGGCAAGGGTTGTAAGTTATGCCATGGGGCATAAAAACTTTTTATTGAAAGCGTTGTCGTAGAAACTTCAAAAGCGCTCATTCAATGGGAAACTGAAAGGGCTAATGCCTTTTTTAATAGTTGAAAGTGATTGGATGGCGACTAACGCCCCTCTCACGCCCACCATTTTCCAAAACACATCCAATCAAAATTTTGAGATATCCATTTTGTTCAACGTAGTTGAACGTTCTGGAAATTAGGTCTTTTAGGATGATAACCTCCTCAGAGGCCTCATCGTAAGGGCTGTAAGTTATGCCCTGGGGGAATATATGGTTAACATAGAAAGTTGTTGTATAAATCATAGGTAGCAAGATCGCGCTGCGTAAATAAAGAACGGGGACTCTCGAGAACGAGACAGGAAACGGGGACTAAGTAAAGAGGATGACACTCCCCAACAACCCTCTGGGCAAGGGTTTTAAGTTATACCCTGGGGGCATATAAGAGCAATGTTGGCACGTAGTTGGCACTCACTTCCAAATTATATATTTTTTTCTGTTAAAACCTTTGAACTTGGACGGAATGGTGGATATGAATACACCCTCTTCGTCAGCAAATAGAACAGAAATGGAGGAATTGAACATAAGAAGGTGGGTATTCCTTAAATATAATTTTCTAAATGAAAAAATTAATTATTGAAAAAGAATATAGAACTTAGTTCTTTTTACAACAGAATTTGTAATATAACTAGATAGATTAAATTGATTGTTAGTTTCATGATTGAAGTTGGTTGGGAGTAAGGGGGGGGGGGGGGTATTAACTCTGGGAACTGTCTAATGATTTTAATCTTTATTTTTAATATGTAATCGAAACCCAGAAATTTTCCAAAATCTCTTATTTTTGATTGGAACATCTAGTAACTCAGATAACGTCCTATTCTCTAATTTTTTATTAACGTCCTATTTTTTAATAACGTCCTACTCTCTTATGTGATAATATATCAAGCAGTCTATGGCAACGAACTGTAAGAATTAAGCAATAAGGTTAAATAGTAACCGAAACACTAGAAACGAAATTTGTATATCAATCGATATATCGTCGGCTTATTATGTTGATTCCAAATATATGAGATTCATATAGCTTTTTTTATTGATAAAAGGCTAAGAAACTGTGAAAACTTGCTCGATTTTTGAAAGAGGAAGGAGACGCCAACTAAAAGTCAAAGAATTTAATTAAAATCTAACCATTAATTTCGGCATATGAGAAAACCCTACAGTAGAGGTTTTGTGCCTCTTTCTACAAAAGTGTTGAATTTTGTATTATTTGCGAGAAGAAAGTTTTTGGATGTCTGTTAAATTTTTGCCCAGGGATGGTCACGTCAAACTAATGGTCCTAAAACATCGGGAGAGGGCTCATTTGAACACAAATTAAAATTTCTGGTGTCCCTTTATCTTGACCAAAAATATGGAATGGCTACTAGCTCCCCTCTTATGTTCCGTCTTTTATCAAATATCGTTCGATCAAAAATTTGAGACAGCGATTTTTTTTTTAGCATACCTAAAAGGTTCCAAAACAATAGATCTACGAAAACTAGTTTTATAGCCACAAACACAAACAACGGGGACAGAACACCTCCGACTTGCATGACTTGGGCTGTATATTTGCACAAAATGGGAGTGGGGGTAAGGTTAGGTTGTCCCCCCCCCCACAAACCCCTAGTGTACAACTATATAACCTAAATTATGTTATTACATTAACTAAAGTATTAAATTTTTGTCATAGTTCATTAGGATTACCATGAATTTACTTCTCGGTTGTTTTCCATACAATTAGCAAGTACCTCTTTTTTTATAAAAGAAGCAATAAGACCGATGCTTATCAAAATTTTTCAATGTTGGGACACATTTGTTCGATAAAAACACAAAAAGGCCATACTCAAAATTGTCTCTCGTGTCCCAGGAATCATAATAGCTCAAATCGAAGAAAAAGAAAATAGTTTATTTATTAAAAAAAAAATTGGTGTTTTGGACCGACAAGAACAAAAAATTAAAAGAAAAAGTAAATATTTTGATTAAATCACCGATCATCAATTTTTAGTGATCGGGGTATGAGCCGAGGGTACCGATTTGAGAAAAAACAGAGAAGATGCTGGGACTATTTCTATTCTCTATACAAGAAGGCATTTTCAAAATTTCAAGGGTAATTTTCGCTTGAGAAAAAGACAAAACGTCAATCTAAAGGTATTAGTCCACATCCAAGGGGTAATTTTACCCAGTCCTTTATGTGCTTCAGTATATAAAATTTTAAAGAAACAAAAAAATTATTAATAACTCCGATAAACATTATTATAATTCTAGTGGTTTGTAGTGATTTCGAGTCAATAATCTAGTGATTTATTGGCTGATTTAGTAATTTTTAAGAATTATGATATTTGTTACTGGTCGCCAACCCTGTTAAAATTGCACTACCGCAACAAATTTAAAATTGAACTTAAAAACATGTGAACATGGCGCTTGTTGGTAAATTGAAATAGGCTAATACATGTACTAATTTTTGGTAAAATGTTAATGATATCAGTCGAAATAAATAGTAAAATTTGTAAAATACTTGTTTAGAGGTGTTTTTGCGTCCTCGAAAAGTAGTTGGCTTAGGTGAATGAAGCTCTGAGGAATGCATTCAGATCATTAATGAACTCCTGGGGATGTATTTGATGCACATATTTCTACTTATTGGTAAAATTCTATGTAAATATTTTGTTTTTCATATTATTGACTTTAAAATAAAGTGAACATACCACTCAATGCATTTTTTTTTGGTCTTTCCAAATATACTAATGAAGTGATGCCAATCCCTTTAGCCCCACCCCCATGTATAGAAATTTAGTTAAATATTTTCAAAATCATATTATTGACTTACAAAGAAATTGAATACACAACTTGATGCATTTTGTATGCTCTTTCCAAATATCATAATAATTTTTGTCAGAAATGAATTTTAACCCACCCCTATATTTACCAAGTCTGGGTATATCTTTGCACATTAGGGGGGTGGGGGTATATTTTTTTTCTGGTGTAACTGGGAGTTAAGTTTAATCTTACCTCCCATGGGGGTAAATTAGCATACATATTTGCACTTTTGGGTAGAGGGAGGGGTAAAGTTTCTGTCTGATGCAAATGTGAGACAAGTTTAAACTTTAGTGTGTAAATATATACCTTGAATTAGTATATATAGGGGTGAGGGTAAATTTAATGTGCAGTAAAAGTGATTATTATATATGGAAAGAGTATAAAACAGGTATTAAGTGGTATGTTCACTCTATTTGTAAGTCCATAATATGAACAGCAAAATATTTACCAAATTCTAGTTTCAAGGTTGTTTTGCTGTCTTGGAAAGTAGCTGAACTTCAGTAAAGCAGTGTTTACATACTTATCTTGCTAGAATCCTATGTCTAGACATGTGTCTAGCCTGACTTCAATGTCTAGGCAATGGATGCCGAAAAGTCAGATTCAGTGATTGGCTAAAATTACAAATTTAGTTTCAAATATATTACAGTTGTCATTTCTAGCCAATAAAGAGAGCTTATGCAGGCAATACTTTGAAAATTGCAATTCTATATTTTTACTGTTGCAAGATACTTGATGAGATAAGCCAAACAGTTGCCTTAGTCTGCTTCACTATTATGTCTGGTGTTGCATAATTGCCTAAAATGGAAAAAGCAATTAATGAGAAAATAAAAATAAAATTTCAGTTTAAAAATGTAAACAAAGATGATGAAAATAGTGGAACTTGACATATTCTGATTGGCTGCAATCAAAAATCCTACACACTGAGTTCTAGAGTCTAGAACTCAAAGTCTAGCTAAGCACATTGTTTAGTAAGTCTAGCTAAACACCAAATATTACTTGTGAATAGTCATTGTCTAGACATTGAAGTCTGGCTAGACATGTGATTCTAGCTATGCATGCATGTGAACACTCTTTAAAACTTTCAGGAATGAATCTAGGGCCTAAAATACACTTAAGGAAGTTAATGCCAAGCTAATATGTCAAAACACATATCAAAGTTTCATGTCTACCTTTTTCTTATTTCTTGGGCTTTAAAGATTTTTACACGACAAATATACTCATATCTAAGTTCTGATTTGAAAAGATTTAGGCAGGGCTACTTTGATTTTGGATTTTCATTCTTTTCTAAAAACTAGCTGATGGAATCTTTGAGGTTTCCAAAGATAGGCTTAGTCAAGTTATGTAAGTAAACCTTCTAGGGCTACAAAATACATAATGGTAAAACATTTTAGGCAAAATTCTAGGCATTCTCCAATCTGCTATCTTGGGAAGCAGTTATGTTATAAAAAATAAAGCTTTCTGTAGTGAATCCAAGACCAAAAGATTTGCAAAGCTACAATGTTAATCTTTTTATTATTAATTTAAAAAACTTTTCCAGAAAATAAGTTTTTTGAAGAAAAGTAAAGAACTCCATTAAACAAAAAATGAGCAAAAATAAAATCAAATAATCTACCAAGCTCAAAACTACGACCAATCAGCATTGATAAGTAAATGAAACCTAAAACAAACAGAAATTACAATAAATAACCAAGTCAAACTTAAAATGAGTAGAAATTAACATAAGTTGGGTGCAAAACCCCTATGCCTCCCCAAGGCCCGCACAAAATTTTAAATGTAATTAAAAATAAAAAATATTTTCAATTTTATAACTTTAATAAATAAAAAAATTTTAACATTTTTATTAATAAATATCATTAGGCTATATTTATATTAAAATGACAATGCACATTAATTTGTATTTTTTCAGTAAAGTGCTAATTTTGTTCTGGCCTTGGGAAGGCATATGGGGTTAACTGCCCTGGGAGCAGTTATGCCCTCAGGGCCTAACCTAAAACCCTTGCCCTGAGTGTTTTGGGGGAGTGTCCTCCTCAAAATGAAATTTTCTATCGGGAAATCAGCTATGCTCACAAAAGACCTATCTCAAAATTTTGATTGGATGTGTTTGGGGGAAGGATGGGCATGGGGGGGGCTAGTTGCCCTCCAATCACTTTTGACTATTAAAAAGGGCACTAGCCCTTTGAATGTCCAATAAAATCAGCCTTTTTTGAAGTTTATATTAAAACACCTTCTTAAAAAAATTATATGCCCAGGGCATAACTTAAAACCCTTGCCCTGAGGATTTGGGGGAGTCTACTCCTCAAAACCACATGTTCTAACTTGAAATCAACTGCGCTGAACAAAATGGCTACCTCAAAATTTTGATTGGATGTGCTTGGGGGAATGATGGGCATAGGGGGGGAGGGGCTAGCGGCCCTCCAATCTCTTTTGGCCATTAAAAGGGCACTAGCCATTTGAATTTTAAATTGAATGAGCCTGTTTTTGAAGTGTCTATGAAAACGCCGTAAATAAAAACCTTACATGCTGCTAGGGCATAACTTAAAACTATTGCCTTGAGGGTTGTGGGGGAGTTTCCTCCTCAAAAATATATTTTCTATCTGGAAATCAACTCTGCTGAACAAAATGGCTATCTCACAATTTTGATTGGATATGTTTGGGGGAATGAGTGGCATGAGGGGGGGGGCTAGTTGCCCTCCAATCACTTCTGACTATGAAAAAGGGCGCTAACCATTTAAATTTTCAATTGAGTGAGCCTGTTTTGAAGTTTCTACAACAGCGCTTTCTATAAAAACCTTATATGTCCCCAGTGCATAATTTATAACCCTTGCCCTGAGAGTTGTGGGGGAGTGTCCTCCTCAAAAATACATTTTCTATCTGGAAATCAACTATGCTGAACAAAATGGCTATCTCAAAATTTCAATTGGATCTGTTTGGGGGAATGATTGGCGTGAGGGGGGTGTTAGTTGCCCTCCAATCACTTTTGACTATTAAAAAGGGCAGTAGCCACTCCAATTTCCAATCAAATGACCTTTTCGATGTTTCTATGACAACTCCTTCAATACAAAGTGCCAGGGTATGGAGAGAAAAAAACAAAAATAAAACACATTGTGCCCACATCATTCTTTACTAAGGCAGCGCTCGCGCGCTGCCTATGATTTATTTGCCTACCTGACAAGTCTATACCTATTGCAATTTAGACATAACAACATTATACCTTAATTTTCAGTTTCCTTTTCTTTGGTTATGCTTTTGAAAATGCAATTCCTGTTATTTTAGCAAAGTTTAAAGCCATATCAATTGGTTTTTTCTAAATTTAGAAAATGTGTTTGCAGATCTTTGAAACCTCATAAATAGGGATTAAGTAATGTTTTGAAGCTGAAAATACTTTACTTGCGCGTCATTTAAGCAGAAGGTCTTTTTTGCAAAGGTTTCACTTTTTGTAAAACAAAGATTTTTAAAGGTCATCAAAGGTCTGTGCTCTCTAAAGGGAGAAGGAGTTGAGGTAAGTACTTCAAAATACCTTCTTGGGGCATACATTAGTCGTTAAAGCCGTCAGTAATAAGCACAAGCAATAATAAAGTCAAATTGCAAATCTAGTTTAAAATAAGCATAAATAAATATCAATGAATAAATGAAACCCAAAAACAGACAAAAATTACAGTAAGTAATTTAATCAAACTTAACCCAAATAAAAACTACCACAAACAGGAGTAAGGCTAATGCCTTAATGCCTTACTGATGCTCATTCCTCTATGTCTCAGTAATTTTGTATTTCTTAACTGTATAAAAGCAAAATCTTCTTGAATATATTTTGTTTTCAGTAAAGTGCAAATGAGGTTAAGAGAACATAGGGATATTGTGGGTTTGTTTTGTGTTCTATTTATTTCTTGATATTGATTTAAGGTCTTCACCTCACTGGAATTTCTATTTGACTTTATTAGGGCTAGTCCTAGAAATTGTAACTTATCTAGTGCAAATTATATTCTGATCTTTAGAAGGTATGGGGTGTCAGCCCTTCCCAGCTTTTGAGTTTGACTTGGTTATTTATTGTATTTTCTTTTCATATTGGGTTTCCTTTTTCTATTGATGGTGTTTTGTAGTAGTCTTATGCTTGAAAAATTATTTGACTTTATTTCTGCAAATTTTGATTTAATGTAGGCCTATCTCTTTACTTTTCTTTGAAAAACCTCTTTTGTCCAACAATTTTTTTAAATAAGTTTCTGTTCATTTTTTTGTTGACATAGGCCTAGTCTTTTTCCTTGGTAAAAAAAGAGTATTTTAAATCTTTTATTCTTTTCTATAAGAATTAATATTTTGGCTTACTATTATTTGTTGGAAATTTGTTTTCGACAATTTTCAATAATGTATGCCCATTTCAAAATCTGGACATAGCCTACATAGTACTGTATCCTTTGATTTAGTTTTATGTCTCCTCAAGTTTTCCTGAAAAATGAAACTTAATACCCTTCTTAAAAAATTTTATGTATGCTATTTTGACAACCCAGATGCATCTACACTCTTTTGATTTAGTTCAATTGCAAAATCACAAGTAGTAATAGTAGTTAGAGGCAATGCTATAATGTTGCTTATAGTAAAGGCCATACAGCCCCAATATTTAAAATATTTTTCCAGAGATACTTCATATCAAAGGAGTCATTGCATAAACTTTGGAAGAGGCTCATTTGGTTGGAAATTGGAATTTATAGTTCATTTTTTAAGAGTCAAAAGTGATCAAAGGACAACTAGCCCCCCCCCCTCCCAAGCTCTTTTTTCCCAAAGGTATCCGATAAAAATTTTGAGATATCCATTTTGATAAAAATAGTTCTAAGATCAGATACCAATATCTCCATTGGCAACAACCCCCCAGAGGCACGCCTGGTAAGTTGTGCCCTGGGGGCCCATATGGTCATTATGGAAGGGATGCTTGTATAAACTTCAGGGGGGCTCATCTGATTGGAAATTGAAAGATATAGTTCATTTTTTAAGAGTCAGAGGAGATCAGAGGGCAATTGGCCCCCCCTCTCCATGCCCAACACAGCCTCCCAGGACCCCAGGGCTGGTGTTGTAACTTCCGGTGATTATCTATGATTCTTATAGAACGGAGGCTTGTACAAACTTCAGCTAGGGCTCAGTTGATTGGAAATTGAAAGTGCTTGTTCTTTTTTTGAGAGTCAAATGAGATTGGGTGGTAACTAGCCCCCCCCCCCCACATCCCTTTTTCTCCAAATGCATCGGTTAAAAACTTTGAGATAGGCATTTGTTAAAAATAGTTTTAAGGTCAGATAACACAAACTTAGGTGTCAACACAACCCTGAGGGCCTGGGGGCAGGTGTTGTAAGTTATGCCCTGTGGGCATATATGGTTCTTATGAAAGGAATTATCATATAAACTTTAGACAGGTCTCATTTGAATGGAAATTGAAAGTTCTACTTCAATTTTTAAGAGTCAATAGAGATTGGAGGGCAACTAGTCCCCCCACGCCCTTTTTTTTCCAAACCAATCTGATACAAAATTTGAGACAGACAATGTTTTGTAATTAGTTCAAATACCAGATAACAAAAACTCCAATGCTGACACAAACCCCCAGGGCCTGGGGGAAGCCGTAGTAAGTTATGTCTATGGGACATATATGGTTCTTATGAAGGGGATGCTTGTATAAACTTCAGAGAGGGCTCATTTGATTGAAAACTGAAAGTTCTAGCTCACTTTTTAATAGTCAAAAGATATCGGAGGGCAACTAGCCCTTCCACGCCCTTTTTTCCCTAAAGTGTTCTGATAAAAATTTTGAGATAGCCATTTTGTTAAAAATAGTTCAAAGGTCAGATAAGAAAGACTCCAGTGTTAACGCAACCCCCACGGCAGGCGTTATAAGTTATTCTATGGGGGCATATAGGGTTCTTTCAAATTTTGAGGTATGGTAGTGTTTTTTTTAAAAGTGTTCAAACATCAGATAACTAAAACTCCAGGGTCGATGCAATCCCCAAGAGCCCAGAGGCAAGTGTTTTAAGTCATGCCCTGGAGGCGTATAAGCTTCTTATATAAGGGATGGTCATATTAACTTCGAAGGTGGCTAATTTGATTGGAATTTGAAAGTTCTTTTTACTTTTTTATTAGTTGAACGTTAACAGAGGGTATCTACAGTATCTCCCCCCCCCCATGACACAAACACACTCTTTTCTCCAAGTCCATCAAATTAAAATTTTGAAATACCCAGTTTGTTTGAAAAAGTCCAACAATAACATAAAAAAACTCATTGGCAACATACCTCATCCCCCCTCCAGAGGAAGAGTTGTAACGTATGCTTTGGGGGCATATAAGGTTTTTATGGAAGAGGTGGTTGTATAAACTTTGGAGGGGACTAAAATGAATAGAAATTGAAAGTTCTAATTCACCTTTTAAGAGTCAAAAGGGACCTGATGGGGACTAGCCCCCCTCCCTCCCAGCCTTCTTTTCCCCAAGTGGGTCCAATCAAATTTTTTATGTAGCCATTTTGTTCAAAATAGACCAAAGATAATATAACAAAAACTCCAGGGATAAAACAACACCCCCTAATAATCGGGGAGCAAGTGTTATAAAATGTGCCATGAGGGCATATAAGGTTCTTATTAAAGGGATGGTTGGATAAAATTTGGAGGGGGCTTATTTCGATTGTAAATCATAATTTCTAGTGCCCTTCTCGAGAGTCAAAAGTGATTGGAGGGCAACTACCCCCTCTCCCTCCAATACCCTTTCTCCCCAAATGCATCCAGTCAAAATTTTGAGAGAGCTATTTTGTTCAAAATCGTTTAAAGAACAAATAACAAAACTCTGGTGTTGACATATCCCCCCAGAGCCAGGGACAAGGGTTTTAAGCTATACCTGAGGGCATATAAGGTTATATGTAAGGGGTGGTCATATAAACTTCAGACATGGCTCGTTTGACTGTAAATTTAAAGTTCTACTTTCCTTTTTAATTGTCATGAAAAGGGTTTATAGGGTGTTTACCCCCCCCCCCCCACCTATTTCTACAAATACATCCAGTAGAAATTTTGAGATACCCATATTGTTCAACATAGTACAAAATTCAAATAACTAGAAATTAGGGGTTGAAAAATCCTCCATAGTACCCAGGACAAGAATTATAACCCATGTAAGTTGTAAATTCTTAAAAATGAAAAACCCCAACTCTTCTTTGTTCAGATTTTTGTTCATTTCAAGCTGGATTTGCATATTCAGTTTAAGTTTCATTTGTTTTAAGATTTATTTGCTGATTTGTATTAATAACCATTGTTTGTTTGTTTGCTATTATTGTTTATTTAATTTTTTGGAAAGTTTTTGGAAACATCTTTTTTGGAAAGTTTTTTTTTTTAATTAATAATACTAAAAGTTTAAAATTAATACCCTCAGTTGTTCTTGAGATATTGTAGAGACATCTCATTGACAAATAGTGTATATGTAACGTCTTTTGATTTATTTTTAGCCCCATCAACAGTCTGTGAAAGTTCCTTATTAATATCAGTAGCCTTAGCAATATTAGTACTAACAGCAGTAGTAGTAACACTAATTCTAGTAGCACTATTAGCCTATGCTCCCTGAAAGTTTCAGTCTTTTTCTACAATCATTTTTGGTTCAATTCAAAATACCCCATAGTATTTTCTGGAAATTTCTTCTCAGTACCCTTAGAATTAGTAATAGTAATATGTATATAGTTCTTTGTGTTTGGTTCAAAATCCCTTCAACAAGCCTTGAAAATTCCAACTTGATGCTTCAAGCTGTTTTCAAGATATTTCTTCTCCTTTTGAAAACCTGCATGCATATACTTTGTTTTGACTTGATGCTTGATGCTGTTCCAACTTGATGCTTCAAGCTGTTTTCAAGATATTTCTTCTCCTTTTGAAAACCTGCATGCATATACTTCGTTTTGACTTGATGCTTGATGCTGTTCCAACTTGATGCTTAAAGCTGTTTTCAAGATATTTCTTCTCCTTTTGAAAACCTGCATGCATATACTTCGTTTTGACTTGATGCTTGATGCTGTTCCAACTTGATGCTTCAATCTGTTTTCAAGATATTTCTTCTCCTTTTGAAAACCTGCATGCATATACTTCGTTTTGACTTTGTTGAAATTCTGTCTAAACATTCCTTGAAATTTTCACTTTAATACCATCAGCTCTTCTAAATGCAGTAATCGTAGTAGTAGGGGGAATATGTAGAATACACGTAGTGCCTTTTGGTTAGTTGAAAATCTGCCTCAATATATCTTGAAAGTTTCAACTTAATAATCTAACCTGTTCCTGGTTATTGCTGTTACACTATTTTGACAGTCTGCATTTCCATAGTCTGTTTTGATTTAGTTTAACATCCCCCTAAGAGTCCTTGAAAGCTTCATCTTAGTACCATTTGCTTATGTAGTAGCAATAGTTTTAGCAGAAGTAGCATTAGTAACAATATGCACATAGAAGCTTTTTGTGGTTTTCAACATCTCCCTTAATACAAGCAGAAAGATTGAACTTGTTTAAGTAAACAGTTCTTGGGGCATTGCTGATTCATCCTTTTGACAAACTGTATACACACAGTGTGTTTTGATTTAGTTCAACACTGTCTCAACATTCCCTAATATTTTCAGTATAATACCCTTAGCTTGGGTAGCAATATAGAAGTAATAGTAATATTATGCAAGTACTATCTTTTGGTTAGTTTAACATCCCCTACAACAAACATTGTAGGTCTGAACACCATACTCGAGGCTGTTCCTAAGATATTGCTTATATGCTCTTTTGACAACCTGCATGCACACAGTTTGTTTTGATTTAGATCAACTTACCCTTTAATATTCCCTGAAATTTTTACCTTCATACTCTTGGCCTTAGATGCAGCAGTTGTCACAGTGGTAGTACTAAGAGTAGGCTATTACTAGCAATATTAAAAGTAAGATTAGTAGTAGTACTAACAGTATTAGCTGCAGTACCAATAGCAGAAGTAGTTTGCACAGATTGCGTCTTGGTTACTTGAATGTTCCCCTCATCAGGTCCTGGAAGTTTCAAATATCAACTTACTATAAACTGTTGCTATGATATTGCTGATAAGCTATTTTGATAGCCTGAATGCCCATTGTGAGTTTTAATCCAGGTCAATTCCCCTCTTTTCTCCCCCAACATTTCCTAAAATTTTCGCTTTAATACTCTTAGCCTTACTATTAGTTGTAATAGAAGTAGTAGTTGGAGTAGAAGCAGTAGTATTAGTACTAACGTGCACACACTGCCTTTTGGTCAATTAATCTTCCCCCTTAGCGTTTCCAGAAAGTTCAAACCTAATATGCTAAGCTGTTCCTGAAAAACGGCCTTTGGACAACCTGCATGCACATAGTGTGTTTTGATTTAGTTCAGCTTTCCCCTCAATATTCTCTTAAATATTAGCCATCATACCCTTAGCCTTAGTAGTCCTTAGTAGTATTAGTATCATATTAGTAGTAGTAGTAGCAGTAGTAAGATTATATTAGGAGTAGTGGTAACAGTTGTAGAAATAGCATTAGAAGCTGCAGTTGTAATGGTAAGCCATTCCAAAGATATTGCTGATATGCCCTTTTGACAGCATGTAGCCTATGCACATAGTATGTTTAGATTTAATTCAACTTTCCCCTCACTATTTCCTCAAGTTTTTGCTTCAATATTCTCAATCTTAGTGATAGTTGCTACAGAAGCAGTATTTATAGTAGCCATAGTAATAGTGGTAATAGTAATTGTAGCAGTAGTAGTAGAAGTAGTGTGCAAATATTACTTTTTTGGTCAGTTGATCATACCTTTCTTCATTCCCTGATAGTTACAACTTAATAAACTTAATACTCTTAGGCCTTCCTGAATTATTTCATTTTGACAACCTGCATGCACATGTGACGTATAACGTGTATTGATTTTTTCAACACTCCTCAGCATTCTCTGAAAGCTTCACCCGAATGCCCTTGGCCCTTTTGAACACCAAAAGTCAAACATGCCCCGTTTTCCCAATAGTAATACTGTACGTAAACAATGGATGAATTGCATAATTTACACATCTCTATCCCCAAGGGCTGTGAGGGGTTGACATCCCAAGGGACATAGCTGTTGGACCTTTCAACTAATCAAAACAAAATGACAAACTGCATGTACAAAACATGTTTTGATTCTTGTCAACCTCCCTTTCAATTTTCCCTGAAGTTTTCAGCTTCATATCCTTAGCTTTGGTTGTAGTAGTAGTCACAGTAGTAGTAGTAGTAGCAGTAGTAGAAGGATTAGTAGTTTTACTAACAGTAGTAGCTCTAGTGGTAGTAGCAGTAGCATGCCTATATTGCCTTTCAGTCAGTTGAACATCCCCCTCATGAAGCCCTGGAAGTTTCAACTTAATACAATAAGCTGTTGCTATGATGTTGCTTATATACCCTTTTGATAACCTGCGTACCCATAGTTTGTGTTAATTTAGTTTTAATTTTCCCTTAATATTCCCTCAACTTTTCATGTTAATACTCTTAGCCTTAATAGTAATTGCAAAAGAAGCAGTAGTTGGTGTTGTAGTAGAGTGATAGCAGTATTAGTTGTAGCATGCACATAGTCTTTTTGTCAATTGATTTTCCTCCTATGAAAGATCCATCTTAATATCCTAAGCTTTTCCTGAGATATACCCTTTTTACAACCTGCATGCACACAGTATGTTTTGATTTACTTCAACTTTCCCTTCAATATTCACTTAAATTTTCACTCGCATACCCATAGCCTTATTAGTACTAGTACCTTAGCAGTATTAGTAGGAGGAGTAGTAGTGGTGGTAGTAGTAGTAATAGTAGGGTTTTATTAGTAATAGCAGTAACAATAGTAACAGTTGTATTAATAGCTGTATTAGTAATTGCATATTGCCTTTTGGTCAGTTGAACACCCATCTCATAATGCTCGGAAGTTTCAGCTTGATAAGGTAAGCCGTTCCTAAGATATTGCTGATACTCCCTTTTGACAATCTCTATGCACATAGTAGGTTTTGATTTAGTTCAACTTTCCGCTCAATATTTCCTCAATTTTTACTTTAATATCCTCAGTCTTAGTAGTAGTCGCTACAGAAGCAGTAGTTATAGGAGCATTAGCGGTTTTAGTAGTAGTAGTAGTAGCACTAGCTTGTAAATATTGCATTTTTGGTCAATTGCTCATCCCCCTCATCATTCTCTAACGTTCCAACTTAATACCCTCAGTCATTTCTTAGTTACGCCCTTTTGACAACCGGTATGCACATAACGTGTTTTGATATAATTCAGCACTCCCCTCAGTGTTCTTTGAAAGCTTCACCTGTAGACTATGCCCTTGGTCATTTTGAACATTAACCCTTTCATTCCCACCGACCACAATTGAGGACAAATCTTTAATCTTTCATCCCAGAACCCAGTGAAAATATAATGAAATCACTGACATGCCATCTGTTAGAGAAGTGTCTTTCAAGTATTTCACCTGTACACAGTATCGCCATCTAAGGTAAGCCATGCGTTCTAGCCCGATAGAAAGTCTCAGGTAGGTCAAACATCAGAAAGGTAAGAATTCTTCCTTTTATAAATTTTTTTACTCCGGTAAGGGCCGGATTTGGAAGTCTGGGATTTTTGTTGTAGAAAATTATGTCATTAAACTTTCCTTCGATAACCGTTACATCATCTGTACAACTCTCGGTTATCAGCATATCGCCATTTCGTTTTGTCTCCGATTGCGGACAATGGGATACAAGGGTAGTTGGACCAATGACACTGTAGTAGTGAATGTCAAAGGGACATCTAGGGGTCGCTTGTTGTTTTTACAATTTATGTTGCTAGAGGGCACCAAGGTATTCGATAAGCATATGTCCTCGTTTGTGGACAATGGGAAATTCAGAGTTCCATGCACGGTAAGACCGGAAAAACAAGTACAATCGTATCCATGGGATCGCATCATCTCGAACGAATAAATTTCCAAATGGGAATAAATCCATTTATTTAGACAGTGAAAAAAACAGGTACAAAAGTCCAGATATTTCGATTACATATACAGCAATCGTCATCAGTAGAATTACTAAAATAATATAGCTGAAACTAGCATATTTATATACAAAAAAAGTAACTTTTCAGGTCATTCACAAAATAATTAACTTCCGGCTTATTCACTGGATTATTTCCAGAGAAAAGTCACTGACAGAGTTCATTCAAAGTCTCGATGTAAATTTTCTTCTTTAATATTGCCCAAACGTAAAATAAATTTGTAATAAAGATGGCAAAGTCTTCTGTGTCTTCTAATTGCAAAAGAAATGTTGAGTTTATAGTTGTGTACTTGGTAGGTCTTATTTCCCCATATGTACGACGTATCGTGATGTAACACCTTTAAGTAGGCATTCCCTTCTTAGACCACACTGCCGTTCTATCACAAACGAACAAATTTCCAAATGGTGATAAATCCATTTATTTAGACAGTGAAAAAAACACTGTCAAAAAAATGTTTTTTTCACTGTCTAAATAAATGGATTTATCCCCATTTGGTAATTTATTCGTTTGTGATAGAACAGCTGTGTGGTCTAAGAAGGGAATGCGTACTTAAAGGTGTTACGTCACGATACGCATCATCTTGGAAATCCGAAATCTGTGAATAATCGGCATAGTGTTTCTTTCAGCAATGGAAAGACGAAAAAAACTCAGTCCTGCAGATTGCCTTGTCGTCTTTGACGATCTCGATGTTACTGATCTTTCAAGCGAAGAAGATGACAGCGATCCCACATGGGATCCATCTGACTTTCCAGGAAATGCGGAAACCTTCTACGAGCTGCTTGACGATCAAGAAACGGAACTCGGCTGTGAATTCGACGGTGCAAGTGAAAGCGATACAGTCGCTGCTATTATTGAGGATGTTATTTATGGATCTGCAAGTGCTCATATTTCTGAGACCCCAGCTGTAAGTTCTAACAATGGAAGCAAGCGAAAGGGTGTTTGAAGAGCTGCTGACCATCCATTAGCAGGAGCGCGACCGACCTTCCAAGCAGACCGTGATGAATTGCTGCCAGACATTCTATTGCTGAAGGAGCCAGTAGAGTTTTTCCTCAGACTTTTCCCAGATGCCTTGATCGAGAAAATTGCTTTCGAATCTACCCGCTAGGCTGTTTCACAAGGTAGCAGTTTCAGCGTTTCTGTACATGAAATGAAGCTCTTCCTGGGGATAAACCTAGTAATCACTTACCTCAAATACTCGCGCCTGAAGTGGTACTGGAAATCTGACGAAGCAATGCGGATTCCGATTGTTGCTGATTCAATGTCTCGCAATCGTTTTGACGAAATTTCCAAATACCTTCATTTCAATGAAGCGCAGAGTGGGGAAAATGATAAAATTTTCAAAGTAAGACCGGTTCCTGACGTTTTGAAGAGTACATTCTTACAAAATGGTCCTCTCGAAGAACACCACAGCATAGACGAAATGATGATACCCTTCAAAGGTCGCTCCCAAATGAAGCAGTACATCAAATCCAAACCCAAACCTTGGGGTTTCAAATGTTGGGCTCGAGCTAGTTCTTCAGGATACATCCACGAGTTCGAAATGTATGAAGGAGCTGCGGTAGGGACCGAAACGTTTGAATTAGGCGTTGGTGGTGATGTCGTTGCTCGTCTTTCCCAGAAATTGACTGGAAGAGGTTATAAAATCTATGCTGATAACTTCTTCACCTCAGTTTTGCTAGCTGAGTATATCGCTGGAAATCAGATTCATCTCGTTGGGACAGTCAGACAGAATCGAATCGCAGAAGCAGCTTCAAAGCTGAAGCCAGAAAGAAAGTTGAAGATTGAGGGTCGTGGAGCAAGTTCTGTCGTCACATAATAACAATGTCACAATTTTGCGCTGGTTTGATAACAAGATCGTGCACACCATTTCCACCTACGCTGGTGTCGAACCTCAAGATGAAGTCAAAAGGTGGTCAAAGAAAGACCGAATGCGAGTACCAGTGAGGCGTCCATATGCCATTCAAGAATATAACAAATCAATGGGAGGTGTCAATCTCATGGACTATTTCATTGCTTTGTACCGCCATAACCGGAGAGGGAAAAAATACTACATGAAGGTCTTTTGGAACTTCGTTGACGTTGCAGTTGTAAATGCGTGGATTCTGTATAGTAAGACACAAAAGGCAGGGATGGAAAAGCACGATTTAAACGCTGGACTGAAAGAGCTTGGCCTATTCGAGTTCAAGGCCAGTGTAGCAAGAGCTTTGATCAACACCGGGAAAACTGGTTTTGCAGCATCTGCTAGACCTCGCGGGAGACCTTCCCAGTCACCGTCGGTTTCTCAGACACGAACACAAAAGTATAATTGCATTGTTGCACCCGAGATTCGCTATGACGGACTGACTGGCCAATGGCCTACCAAGACGAATGCCGCCAACGCAGGACGCTGTTCGCTAGAGTCGTGTACTAGCAAGTCGCGGATCAAGTGTGTGAAATGTGAAAAGGTTTTGTGCCTTCAATTTTTTGAGAGTTTTCACACACGCTAAGTGTCAGTTTTTTGTAATTGAAAATAAATAGATGATACTTTTGTTCGCAAATAATTCTGCTGGAAATTGTGAAAAATTAGAAACCTTAGTTCCCACCGTCCACATATGAGGACATATTTTTTCTGCACCACCAAGCGGTGATGTAAAGATGCAAGTTACACCACTAGAAAGAGAGCATTTTTCTCTCTCAGAAATGACTATTAAAAAAAATCCTACCAACTTTCTTAAAATTCGGGACTGAAAGGGTAGGCCTATTCTAAGAGTTATTGTAGACAAGAGTTATTGTAGACAAACTATAAGAAAAGTGTCTACCGTTTCCTTATCATAGTTTGTAGTTGACACCTAAACATAGAAACAGTATTTTTTTTAAATTTGAATTTAATGCTTTCTTTAAAAATAATGTTTTTGTCTTTTTATTTTTAGATTCTAGTCCTCCTCAAGGGAGTGCATTTGTTACTTTCTTGAAGAAGCTACCTGAGGTAAGTTTTTACTAGCTCCTCCCGTAGCTGCACAAAGCTGATATAAGGCCAAATGCACATTCAAAAATATGCTAATAGAAAATGGGCGCCAATAATGCATTTTGTTCCAATTTAAATTGGCATCCGGGTCATTGCTTTTCCTGAGGCGAAAATAATTTCAATGATTTAAAGACCATGAAATTGGAACTTGGAATGTTACGACGTTAAAAAATGACCATCGTATTGACATTTTGACTGACGAATTCAGACAATTCGAACTGGACTTATTAGGAGTTTCAGAAACTCATACCCGAGGGGTAGGAAGTATGAAATTAGGTGATATAGAATTTGTTTAATCAAGCAGGAAGGATGGGGTACATAGACAGGGAGTAGGGCTCATGATGAATAAGGAAGCTGCTAAGTCTTGTTTAGGCTGGGAAGGTCTTAATAATAGAATACTAATTGCTCATTTTTTGACTAAAAAGTTCAGGGTATCAGTTATAGTAGTATATGCCCCTGTAGTACCGACTGACGGAGATACTAGTGACTCAGATGAATTTTACTTACAATTACAGAAACAAATAGACAGGGTCCCAGGTAGAAATATGATGGTTTTACTAGAAGATTTTCGGGCCCAGGTCGGTAGAAATAGGGATAGATGGTATCCTAGCCTAGGTAAATTTGGTGTAGGAAAAGAAAACAGTAATGGATACAGACTTTCGCAATTTTGTAGGTATAACAATCTAGTTACCACCGTAACACCGTATAACCGGTGTAACGGTGTTACCACCGTAACACCATATAACCAATAAAAATAATTTGTGAAGTTGC
This sequence comes from Artemia sp. Qi Xiang Cuo, assembly GCF_049724085.1. Taxonomy (NCBI): domain Eukaryota; kingdom Metazoa; phylum Arthropoda; class Branchiopoda; order Anostraca; family Artemiidae; genus Artemia; species Artemia sp. Qi Xiang Cuo. The sequence continues at coordinate 6,492,545 of NW_028297432.1, forward strand.
TAAAGGTGTCTTAGGGAAGAAAGCTAGAATTGCAGCTAAGAATATTCGTGAAAAAGCTTTATGTTCAATAGAAAGGAGAAAGTACTTGTACAAGAATTATCTGAGAGATAGATCATATGAAAACAAAAGGAATGTAAAGAAAGTGGAGAAAGCACTAAAATATGAACTAAGGAGGTGTGAAGTGGATGCCATGGATAAAATTGCCGAGGATTTGGAAGACGCGGCTAGACGGCATAATTGTAAAATATTGTACGGGCATGTTAATAAATTGAGAGGGAGTAGTCAATCCAGACTTGGACCAGTTAAAGATAGGAATGGGGCCACAATTAGCCATAAGGAAAGAACTAAAGATAGATGGGCCGAAATTTTTCAGAATTTGCTAAACCGAGATAGAGTTTCAGGAAAATATATAGAGGAAAATGAAAAATTCTGTTATGCTTTGGATGTGAAGTAAGTTTTATTTTTTTAGGGAGATTTAGCGACAGTATTGAAAGGATTAAGAAAAAATAAGGGTCCAGGTGCTGATAGTGTGGTAAATGAGTTTCTTAAATATGGTGGCTCTGAGGTTAGAAATAAGTTACTGAAAATTATAAATATGATTTTTTAAAAAGGGGAAGTACCTAACGATTTTAGGGAAGCCTTAATTAAGCCACTATATAAGAAAGGTGATAAAAGTGAGTGTGGTAATTATTGAGGCATTAGTCTGGTCCCTTTAGGTAGCAAATTACTTAGTAATATGATACTTTTTAGACTGAGAGATGCCGTAGACAAAGTTTTAAGAGAAGAACACTGTGGCTTTAGAAAGGGTTGAGGATGTGTCGACCAAATTTTCACTCTTAGGTTAATAATTGAGAAGTGCCTGAGTTGTTAAACACCTTTGGTCCTCAGCTCTATAGATTATGAGCAAGCGTTCGATTCTGTTGATAGAAGAGCTTTAGTAAAGGTTTTATCCTTGTATGGTATACCAGACAAATACATTAAAGTGATTAGTGCCATGTACGAAAATAATACTGCTGCGGTTAAGGTAGGAAATGGGGTTAGCAGTTGGTTTTGTATTAAATCAGGAGCTAAGCAGGATTGTGTTCTATAACCCTGTAATTGATTATTTTGATGGACTTTGCCTTAAGGAGCATAGGAAAGGTAATGGGAGACCACAAAAACAAAGAGAGAGGAAAAACGATCCTGGACTTAGATTATGCTGATGATTTAACCATCATCGTAGATGAAAGTGTGAGCAAAATGAATGAAGTTTTATGGGTTTTGCGAGTTCAGGGTGCTCGAATAGGTTTGAAAATTAATGTAAAGAAGACTAAGTCACTAAGGCTAGGAATAAGTGAAGATGAAAGGTGACGTTGGGTAATGAAAACATTGATCAGGTGGGCAGCTTCACTTGCCTTAATAGTATTATTAGTAAAGATGGTGGGAGCAATGAAGATGTTAAAAGTAGAATAACCAAGGCTCAGGGTGTTTTTTCACAGTTAAAAAAAGTTTGGAAGAATAGGAAGAAAAGTCTGCAAACCAAAATTAGAATATTGGAAGCTACAGTGATGACAGTGGTCAAATATGGCTCTGAAGCATGGGCCCTCCGAAAAGCGGATGAAGATTTTGTAGATGTTTTCCAGAGAAATTGCTTAAGGATTGCTCTGGATACCCGGCTGAGTGACCGTATTTCAAACAATAGGCTATACGAAAAAAGTGGTTCAATACCGCTCTCTAGGGCTATAATGAACGAGAGGTTGAGGTGGCTAGGGCACGTTGTGCGGATGAAGGATGACAGATGGCCGAAGATTACTCTTTTTGGCCAACCGTCTTGGGCTAAACGGAAAGCAGGTCGTCCTCGTCTGGGGTAGGAGGACGTCATAAAGAAAGATTTAAAGGAAATGGAAAATTCGTGGGCGGGTGTAAAAAGGCAGGCTTTGAATAGATTGGGATGGAGGAGGAGCATGCGTAGCTCTGTTGGCCTCAGGTGGCTTGGTGCTGTGGTGAGTTGTTCGTAGTAGTAGAAGTAGTAGTGTAAGGGTATTGACCAAGGAGGTATATCTTCAACTCCCTTTGTAATAATAGTACTTTAAAAGCACAGGGGCAACTTAAAATGAATTAAATAATTAGACATTTTTGTTTACTTTATTATTCTGATGATACTTTAAACCTTAGTCGAATGTTTTCATCTACTGAGGAATTACTTTGTTGCTTAGTTGTGAATATAGAAAAATAGTCTGGTCTGTCAGCCTATCTAAGAGGGAGATTCGTACTTATGTGCAGTCTCAAACTACAATACAATGAATGCAACTATGAAGTCGGACTGTATAACCATCTTCCCTTTCGGCCCTTAGGTACCTTGGTTCTTCGATTGGTGCCAATTGAAATCAACTCTGTTGGGCAACTCAGTTGAACTGTATAACCATCTGCCCTTCGGCCCTTAGGTACCTTTGCCCTTCGATTGGTTTCAATTAAAATCAACTCTGTTTGTGCGGCTCTGTTGGGCAACTCGGTCGAACTGTATAACCATCTGCCCTTAGGCCCTTAGGTACCTGGGACCTTCGATCGGTGCCAATTGAAATCAACTCTGTTTGGGCTGCTCTGTTGGGCAACTCAGTCGAACTGTATACCCATCTGCCCTTTGGCCCTTAGGTACCTTGGTCCTTCGATGGTTTCCAATTGAAATCTACTCTGTTTGGGCTGCTCTGTTGGGCAGCTCAGTCGAACTGAATAACCATCTGCACTTCGGCCGTTCGTTGGGTGCCAATTTACATCAACTCTGGTTGGGCTGCTCTGTTGGGCAAATCAGTCGAACTGTATAACCATCGGCCCTTCGGCCCGTCGGTATCTTGGTCGTTAGAATGGTTAAAATTGAAATCAACTAAGTTTGTGCTGCTCTGTTGGTCAACTCAGTCGAACTGAATAACAATCTGCCCTTCGGTCCTTAGGTACCTTGGCCCTTCGATTGGTGCCAATTGAAATCAACTCTGTTTGGGCAACTCGGTCGAACTGTAAAACCATCTGCCCTTCAGCCTTTAGGTACCTTGGCCCTTCGAGTGGTGCCAATTTCAATCAACTCTGTTTGGGCTGCTCTGTTGGGCAACTCGGTCGAACTGTATAACCATCTGCCATTCGGCCCTTTGGTATCTTGGCCCTTCGATTGGTGACAATTGAAATCAACACGCTCTCTATTGTTTGGGCTTTTTGGTGAATAGTTGTGAGAAATTTATGGACTTATTGTCTGTTGCAACAGCTGCATGCTAGCCAGAGTTTAAGATCATTAGTTTTCTCACATATGTTCTTTTTTAGGAATATTTTTACGCGGACTATCAAAACAGCTTACGATCTTTGTATCCCAGATATAAGAAGATCCTCTTTTAATTCCTCTTGTGGTGCTAAAATAGGCTATAGGCGTTCGATTCAGTTGTTCCTTGTTGGAAAATTTATTTGTGGAATTCAGGTATTGGGGGGGGGGGGTCCGGTTTGGGGGAATACACTCCCAACCAACCCCCGGATTTGGTGTTTGATTTTTTAAAAACCACCCCCTTCCCCCAAAATTCGTAGATATAGCCAAAGAATTTTTTTCAAACCAGAAACAAAATTAATTAGGAATTACTTGTACTCCATCTATCTTGTCAGTTTTATTGAAAAAAAAACAACAACTCATAAATGATGCTTTTGAAAAATTGGAAAGTAAACATCTATCAGTGTCCCAGACATCACAAATTGATAAAATAAGGTTGACAGACATAATTGCTGAATGTAACTTAAAAATTTAGCATATATGTACATGCTTTGTGTCACTATTGGATGGTTGAATTGTTTTCTCGGTCTCTTATTTGTAATCAACAACTTAAAAACCCCGTTATCAAAATCCAAAACCCATGCAAAGCACGGTGCAACAGACGCATGCTAGCCAGAGTCTAAGATCATTAGTTTTTTTTTACATGTCCTTAATCTTTCCTTTTTTAGGAACATCTTTACGCGCACTAACAAAAACAGCATACGATCTTTATATTTCAGATATGAGAAGTTCCTCTTGGAATTCCTCTTGTGATGCGAAGATAGGCTACTGGTTGCCACATATAGTCTGGCAGAAACTTTGACTGCAGCTGGGAGTCACCATGAAATATTATTGAAAGATTAGATTAACTTAATATATTTTCTGAGGCAATCGTCAAGTCTCAGTTTTTCTTTTATTTGTGTTGTTTTGTTCCTGCTGCGTGTTTCTCTTCTGTTTGTTTTTTATTACTTTATTGTAACCCCCTCTTGTTTTATTGAGTGTTCAATGACTTAATTGACGAAACGAAAATCATAGCTAAACTTCTCAATTCATACGTGGTTGCTGAGAACCACAATGTTTACATTTTAAACATAACACGCAGAGTAGTCACCGCTCCTACTCTCAGACACAATCTTACCTCCCATCAATCCATATAAATAACTAATTACTTTCCTGTTCCCTGTCCCAGGAGAAACCACCCCATCATATGTCAAAATAGAAAAGCTATTTTTTTTGTAATGCTAATAAATAATTTTTACTCTTTTTCAAATTACGCAAGGGTTACTGCTTTTTTGAGGTCAGACTCCATATCATTGCAAATGTTATGTTTGGAGCAAAATCCTATCGCACAGTCGGTGTGATGGGTATGTGTAGGTTTGCTGATGATCAGGTACGCTGATTAGACCGGTTAATAAAAATTTTCAGTAATTAAATAATTATATCATTGAATCATTTCTGTATACAGAGGAAGGAGTATTTGACCACGAATCCTCCTGTTTTTAAATTTTTCAAGACTATGTCTTTGTTCTGTTTCGTTGCAGAAATAATCCACTGAACTTTCTCTGAGATTAACTCATAATCTGTAAATACCAGCAAAATTCCTTTACTGTGGAGTTTTCTTGCTAAAGTTTTACGGAGAAAATCGTATCTAATCTAATGGAAGGTTTTTATTTACCACTCTTTAAAGACTTTATGTCAACTTTTTTTACTTTAAAGACTTTATCTCCAACCAAATGTTGGAGGCTACGGGGGTAGGTAGCAAAAAAGGGTGAGGGAAGGGGCTGGCTCACCTCCATTCACTTTTAACTCTTAAAAAGGACACTAAAACTTTCAATTCCCAATTAATTCCCAAATAAATGATACTTTAGTTTTTATCATATTACAATTGTTTCTCTTTTCAGCAGACCTCTCCCCCTCCCTAGTCCCTCAGCAAAAGCAAGGTGACATTCTTACCTTTAACTACTATACTTATTGCCTATGATTATACCAAAGAAGTAGGTATGTATCCAGGGGGTGGGGACAACTAGGATTGAACCCCGTTGCTCTTCAGCTTTTATTGACCTACTTCAGCTGTTTGTACTATTATTAATATTCTTTATTCATGCAGAAAGAATCAACGACTGTTCGACTATTCAATCGGGGGGAATTTTTCAGTCTATATGGACAAGACGCCATCTTTGCTTCTAAAGAGCTATTCAAAACATCTGGTGCTGTAAGATACATTGGGGAAGAAAAAGTTGAATACCTATCCATTGGAAAAAATAATGTTCGAAACTTCTTGCGAGAGCTTCTTATTTTAAAGCAGTACTGTGTTGAGCTGTATCAGAGTTCTGGGAGTAAATCATCTGGAGAATGGACTGTTGTTGCAAGAGTAAGTGAATATATTAATTTTTCTTGTATAATTGCCATTCTGCCTCTCCTGAAATCTTGAATTCTTGTTGACTTTTTTCTAAAATTTTCGTTGTAGTAATGTGCAACATATCAGTGGCTAGAATCGTTATTTTGACTTGAAATAAAGGTGCTTTGACTTTTAGCCTTCTAAAATCTAAATATAATATACTAATAATAATATTATAAATTTTAATAATAATAAAAATGATCAAAATAAATTATAAAGTGAGACGATTAAAGGCTGTTTGAGTTTCGAGGGAACCACGAAAATAGAGTCGATGTAATCCTCTTGACAAAGAATTAAAAATTATTGTCGTTTTCGACCATTTCTACAAACAAAAGTCTACTACCAAAGACTTCAAAAATACATTAACAGTTCTTTTCTTTAAAAAATTGAAGTCCCTAAAATTATCATTTTATTTTAAGTTATTTATGGATTTGTAAGTTTCCACTTAATTATTTGATAAAAGCCCATTTGATTTTCACTGACTTTTGTGTTTATTATCAAAAAAGAAGATCACATTTATCCAAGAAATGGAGAGAAAAGACATCAAACAGTGCAATAACGTCCAATGATTTTAATACATTCAATATGCCTATTGATTTTGAATATTAATATGTTTGTTTGAGATTTTACTATTATTATCACATGCGATTTCTAAAGACCAACTAGGCGTTACAAGTTCGCACTTCGTCTCTTTTTCAGTACTGATTGCTAGAGAATTTTAGCTTATGCTACTTATTAATTTCTTCAGTTAATTCATTTTTATACTTATTCATAATTAATAGTTTTGAGTTTTTTAATCAACTTTGAATTACATTGAATTAACATTGATTTATTTATTCAACCCTAGATAATTGTTAATAGGTGACCTGTTTTAATTGCTAATGAAGACAATATAAAAAAATTGCGAAAAATATTCTATTGAGTCAATATGCATATTATCATCCAGGAAGTGGGGCTGGACACTAGTTCTTTGGGAAGTACTTTTTTTCTTTTTTGACACACTCAATAAGAGTAGAAAACCGTTGAAAAACTTTAATTTCAAGATGTAATATAGCAGGGGAAATCTGTATTTTAAAATTAAAATTCAAGTCTAAACTAAAAATAGCGAGGAAGACCACACTGCCTTTTCATAACAAACAACAAAAGTACGAAGAACAAAAGGGAAATCTTTTTGTAAGACAGTGGAAATAATTTGAATGAATATTTCGAATTGAATTTATCAAGTATTTTGGGCAATAGGTTGCATCAAGACTGGACTGGGTAATTGTAGACAGAGAAAAGCCAAGACAGATAGTCCAAGTAATTGAGAGGCAAATGTTTAAATGGCTGGGGCACGGGTAAATGGCAGGAGTATGAATGACTCTCTTATTGGACACATACTTGTCAGGTTAGTTTTTGGAAAGGCATGCCTGCCTAGAGCCTTGAGCCTAGAAGACCCTGTTGAGGGTATAACATGTTCGGCACGCTAGGTTGACGTGACATATCTCAAAGTTTGAGATATGTCTCAAAGTTAGAGATGCTTGGAACACCTTTATAAGCACTAATATGCAATCCTATGATGTTCTGGGGTGTCTGAGAGGCCCCCTGCCTAGAGCCTTAGGCATGCTGATCAAGAATTCAAAAAAGAGGCAAACAAGGCAGACCCGCCTATGGTCTTAAGAAGGTTGACCAAGAATTTAAAATTGACATAGGACCATAAATTTGCTTTTGAATTGAATTTATCAAGTATTTTGGGCAATAGGTTGCATCAAGACTGGGCTGGGTAATTGTAGATAGAGAAAAGCCAAGACAGATAGTCCAAGTAATTGAGAGGCAAATGTTTAAATGGCTGGGGCACGGGTAAATGGCAGGAGTATGAATGACTCTCTTGTTGGACACATACTTGTCAGGTTAGTTTTTGGAAAGGCATGCCTGCCTAGAGCCTTGAGCCTAGAAGACCCTGTTGAGGGTATAACATGTTCGGCATAAGTTATTATTATACAAAAAACATTAATAACCACTGATATGAAATAATAGTTTAGACCTACAACAAAAGATACAAATAACAAAAGGGAAATCTTTTTGTAAGACAGTGGAAATAATTTGAATGAATATTATGGCCCTATGTCCAAGGGCTGTCCTCAGCAAGACAAAAAAAAATATGAAAGAAAAAATACTCACAACAAAACGAGACCAATAAAACCAAAAAATTGACAAATTTTTTTCAAAGCAGTCCTAGCATCATTACTTCAGCGAATTTCAACCAGGACTGATAAAAAGTAAGGTAAAACCAAGGCGATTCAATGAGATGAAAGAAAAATAAATTAAAAACACGTTCTTATTGCTAATCCAGCCTTTTTGGCAGCTAACCTCAAAGGTCTTTTTGTGACCGGTTCTGTGTTAGTGTCTATCGGTTTTTTAGAATATTTTGTAAGATCATTTATAATTAAATTTCTGTATAGAGCATTTAGTGTATATTCACAAAAGTTCCAATATAAGAAAATATTATTGTTAATCTTAAGTTTGATTTAAAACGATTCTAGGACTATTTGTTTTATGTATAGGTCATTGCGAATAAGGACAGATTCATCAAAAAGTATGTTGTGGGTAGGATTTTCAAAACTATGAATGCCTAATGCAGAATCAGATGAAACAGTGGAAATATTAGAATATAGAGCTTTGACAATATCATCTTTATGCTGTTGTATGCGCTTTTCTAAATTCTGGTGACCTAGGCATAAAACAGGTAGTCCGAGAATCAATTGAAATCAGACTCCAAGGCGGCCCTTGGACATAGGGCCGAAATATTCATTCAAATTATTTCCACTGTCTTACAAAAAGATTTCCCTTTTGTTCTTCGTACTTTTGTTGTAGGTCTAAACTATTATTTCATATCAGTGGTTATTAATGTTTTTTGTATAATAATAACTGTTTTGTTTATAATTTAATTTTTGAACAATTGATCTAGTTTTAGATTAACAAATTAAGCATTATTTTGAAAGTAATAAAACAAAATTACTATTAAATAAATGAGAACTAAAATCATGAGAAGCTTCTGTAATTTCTATGACAATTGTATGCTAGTTTATTTCTGAATAAGTCATATCTAATTTTAGGGATAATTTCCAAAGGAAAAACAAAATCTAGTTAGGACGAATTCTGTCCCCCCCCCCGCAAAAAAAGAAAGAAAGTAAACAAAAATTAGTGAATATTTCAGAAACAGTGTTTGATTTTCACCTAAGTTGCTGCTAACAAATTTTTTTAGCTTGATTGTTGGGCACCTGAGGCTGATGATCCAATGTAGAATTTCAAAATTAAACTGGTTAAGTAGCCCAACTAGCAAATCCTTCCACGACTACTATCAGGACATGTGCTTTAATTATATTTTTATAATTAACTAACATTAATTCATATTAATTTTAAAACTTACTCGCAAAAATTTCACCGATTATAAATTCAAAACTACTCAGTTAAAAAAGGAAAATAAATCCAATTTAAAAGAAAAGAAAATTTTGCCATTAAAAGTAAAGAACGAATTTGAAACTTGAGAAATTAGCCTATACCTGATGTCAAACCTAAAACAAGCAGAAATTACTATGTGAAGAAACCAAACATATAACCACCAGAAATTACATAAACCGATGGAGTCAAACTTTCAAAAGCATAAATTATTTCAAACAGTTGTGATATTGCCACTTCTCAAACTTTCAAAAATATCCCCTCAAGTCCTCCTGATACTCCCTCGAGCCATCATAAATACTTCTTCTCCCCAACTCCACGGATGCTCCATTAGTTGGAATGAATCTAAAGCCCAAATTATGGCGTTTTCAAGCCAATATCTCAGCTTTCGTACTTTTGAAGCTTGAGAAAAACAATTTACTAAATGGAAAAAGAATAGAAAAAAGGGATCAAATTTGGCTTAAAATCTACACAGTCAAAGAAAAGTAGGATCTAAACAAAACTTCTTCTTTTTTGAAAAGATAAATATGAAATTGCTAAAATTGATACGTCATTCTTTTCACATAGTGTGTCAAAGCTTATAAATTGGGGAGTATGTTAGAATCCAATATAATAGATTTTTCTTATTATGTTAGAATGGGAAATTGAACGGTACACATCTTTCTTTTTTTATTTCATTTCTTCGTTTCTATGAAGTAAAATTAACCGAACTTTTGCTATGGATATATAGCCCCAATTGGAACACCAGAAGAGGTTTTGGAACTCCTAATTCTGCTTGAGGACGCTGACTTAAATTAACTTACGAATATTTGGTGCTAGGTGACCAAAACTGTCCGAAATGGATCCACAGCCAAAAGAAGGGGGGGGGGGGGAGGAGCGTGGTGCCGAATTCTATTTCTGAAATATTCATTCTGAATTTCCGTTCAGATGTAAATTTCCGAAATTTTCATTAATTGTATTTCAGAAATTTCCATTAATTGGATTTCAATGGTTGTTTCCACTTTATCGGCTATTTTGTCTGCATTCCTTGTGTATTCCTTGTTTAAAAAATTTGGCTATATCCTGGCAATGGGGAGGAGGGGTGATTGTGGTGTTATTATTTGGGAAATTTATTCGCTGTATTCAGGTATTAGGGGGAGGGTTGCTTGTTATTGACAAATACCCCTCCCCTCCTAATGCCCTAACATGGTCAATGAACTTTTCTAACGATCCCCTCTTCCCCCTATAATGCGTAGATATAGCCATTGAATTTCTTCAAACAAGAAACGTAATTAATTAGGATTTACTTTTATTCCGTTTATCTTACCAGTTTATTTGAGAAAAAAAGAAGAAAAAACGTGAATGATGCTTATTGCGTTTGGGAAGTTGAAAAATAAACACCAAGTCGTGTCCCAGACATCACCAATTGATCAAATAGGGTTGATAAACAAAATTACTGAATGTAACTTAAAACTATGGTATATTTATACTTGCTGTGTATCATTAATGGACGGTTGTATGATTATCTTGAACTCTGATTTTGTACTCAATAACCTTGGAACCCTATAATCAAAATTGAAATTATTTTGTTATCTTACAAGTCTATTTGGTATTTGGAACATCTGCGCATCGTTATGTTATATTAAAATAATACATAGACGCATATGACGGATCAGGAGGAACACCCTTCTCTCTGAGACTGGTACCAATACCCCCCCCCCCCCTCCACAAAAAAACGAGAGACTATGGCGTAAAACGGCACTTGTATGTGTTTTTGACCTCCTTTCTGGAAAAATTATCTTGTACTTACTCATGATTTATGTAAAAGTGGTTATTGGGATTAAGATGGTTTTGTTTTTTAATGTATTTTAAGTTTGTTTAGAATAAGCTTTTGTGATTTTTAAGGCGTCCCCTGGTAATCTCTCACAATTTGAAAATCTGCTATTTGGTGAAGTTGAATCATTGCAGGAGTCACCTAGTATTGCTGCACTGCAGGTATCTCACTTGGAGAATCAGAAACTAATCGGATTTGGGTACCTTTTTTACTATATTTTCTCATCTTGTTGCGGACTTTAATTATACTTAAATGCTGACTTTCGATTATATTGTCAATTGAGCTTCTCTCCTCTAATAATATTCTTCTATCAGCATCGTCACTACTATCAACTACTCTTCTCGTCTGATCAGCATTGTCAGCAATTGCTAAGTATTAACTTCAAAGAAATAATTGTTTTTTTAAATTTAATTTTTTTTTTTTAACCTGACACCGTTTCTATGCTTTACAGTGTAAGGTTAGTCTTTGATATTTCTAAATTGTGTCATAATTAATATAAAATGTTAATATATTAATATATATGTTATATATATATTAATATATATGTTAATATGTTAATATTAATATAAATTAATATTAATATAAGCCAAGTAGTGATTGTCAAATTCACATGTCATAGAAATAAAAAGAAGAAGAAGGAATACGAATTTTAGCTTTAACTTTTTAGCTTTTTAACAAAAGCTAAATTTAGCTTTAATTTTCATTCTTGTTGGGTTTAATAAGCTACAAAAGAATTGTCATTTAGATAACCAGTACTCTTATTTATAGTCATAAAGCATTAATAACTGTGGCTCAAAAAATACTTAGTCCATAGCATACATATTTCTACAAAAATATACGTATTTCTATACTCTTTACTTTCGTTCTAGTTGATTTGTTTGTTGCTCAAAATTCTGAACTTTCTGTATGCGCATGTTAAAATTTGGTTTCAGGACTGCTCAAAATTGGTACATACTATTTAACTTTTTCAAAGGTTTTCTGTACCAATATGGGCGTGGACAGACACTGCTTTTTATCAGATTCTTTTTGTGTATATGTCCTTATCAAATGTGCTGTTTAAAGTTTTTGGTACTACTGGTGGGGATTGTTCTTTTATGTTTTTGAAAATAAAAGCGTGGAATTGCAATAATCTTATGTCCAATTTATGTCTCTATCTCAGATTAAAATTACCTTGCGAATACAGATTGTATATTTTTCGAATTATAATGCTTTTAGTAACTGACTACTGACTGCTGAAATTTTGTATAAATAACAATCTAGTTATAACCAATACAGTATTTATGGTGTTTTACAATACAGTATAACCAATACAGTATTACCCAGGTAGAAATATAGTGTGTTTATTTGAAGATTTCTGACGCCGAGGTCGGTAGAAATAGGCATAGATGGTATCCTAGCCAATGTAAATTTGGTGTTGGAAAAGAAAATAGTAATGGCTACAGACTCTTGCAATTTTGTAGGCATAACAATCTAGTTATAACCAATGCAGTATTTGGTCATAAAATGGCTCATAAGTTAGTATGTTATTCACTTGATGGTAAGACAGCTAACCTTATTGATTATATAATTGTAAACCGAAGACCGACAGGATCAATACAAGATACTAGGGTATATAGGAGTGCTGTTATTGGTATTAAAAGTAAAGGTCATCATCTAATAGTATTTAGTGCTAATTCAAAGTTAAAATTTAGGAAGGGTAACTACCTTTTAGGAAGCTATAAGGCTGGTAGACTCCAGGATGAGAACTTGAGAGAAACTTTCCAGGAGCAGTTGAATACTAAACTTGAGAGTTTAAAATTTGACAATGTGGAATATGGTTGGAATTTTTGGAAAATAGTTTGCGAAATCGCTGATAGTGTCTCAGGGAAGAATGTTAGGAACACAGCTAGGAATATTTTTTAAAATGCTTTATGTTTAATAGAGAAGAAGACGGGCTTGTACAAGAAGTATTTGAGTGATAGACCATATTAAAATGAAAGAACAGTGTAAAGAAAGTGGAGAAAGCATTAAAATATGAACTAAGGAGGTGTGGGTTGGAGGCAATGGATAAAATTGTGGTCTATCTAGACGGCATAATAGTAAAATATTGTACTGGCATTTTAATAAATTGAGAATGAATGGTCAATCTGGACTTGTCCCTGTTAAATATAGGAACGGGGTAACAATTAGTGATGAGGGAAGAGTTAAACAGAGACGGGCACAACATTTTGAGAATGTGCTAAACCGTGATAGAGTAAAAGGAAAAGATAAGGAGAAGAATGAAAGAGTTTGTGACACTTTGGATGTGAAAGAAGATTTATTTTCTCAAGAAGAATTAGCGACAGTTCTAAAAGGATTAAAAAAATAATAAGGCCTCAGGTGCTGATAGTTTGATAAATGAATTTCTTAAAAATGGTGGTTATGAGGTCAGAAATAAGTTACTGAAGATTATGAACATGATTTTTGAAAAAGGGGAAGTACCTAACGAACTTAAGAAAACTCTAATTTAACCCCTCTATAAGAAAGGTGATAGGAGAGTATGGTAATAATAGATGCATTAGCCTGGTTTCTATATGTAGCAATTTTATTTTTAATGGTGATACTTTTTTGTATGGTGATACTTTTTAGACTTGGAGATGCTGTACATAAAATTTTAAGAGAAGAACAGAGTGGTTTTAGGAAGGGTAGAGGATGTATGTGCGAGAATAACATTGCTGTGGCTATGGTACGAAATGAGGGTAGTAACGGGTTTCGTATTAAATCAGGAGTTAAGCAGGGTAGCATTCCATGCCCATTTATATGGATTATTTTGATGGACTTTATCTTAAGGAACACAGAAAAGTTATTGGGTAAACACGGAATCAAATTTGAAAGTAAAACTATCTTGGACTTAGATTGTGCTGATGATTTAAACATCCTAGATGAAAGTGCTAGCAAAATAAATAAATTCTTAGAGGTTTTGAGAGCTCAGGGTGCAAGAATAGGTTTTAAATTTGATGCAAAGAAGACTAAGTCGCTAAGGCTAGATATAAGCGAAGTTGAAATGGTGATGTTGGGTAACGAGAAGATCGATAGAGTGGACAACTTCTTCCTCTTGAAAGTATTATTAATGAAGACGGTAGGGGCAGTGAAAAGGATAAAAGTAGAATAGCCAAAGCCCAGGGTGTATTTTCACAGTTGAAAAAGGTTTGGAGGAATAAGGAAATAAGTCTGCGAACTAATATTGGAAGCACAGTTTATATAATTATCCAGTATGATTAGTCTCTATCTCACCCATTATAAAAACCCGGACCGGGGTGCGAGTGCTCCGGAGAACGTTTTCGCAGATATAAACATAAGCGAAGTCAGATATTTTCATGGGTAGACAAGTCAGACTGATCTAATCGGAAACAAGTGGAAACCCGCTATTACGAATAATGCACTTGGTAACCATTTCTCGGTGATTGACGAAAACAGACTAACCCGCTAATGCAGAAATAAGTGGGAGGAGCTTTTTGTTCGCACCGAGAAGGAAGACCAGAAATGATCTGCGATAAGCTTACTGTCTATAAACTGTGATTGGAAGCTACAGTGATGATATTGGTTTTACATGGTTCTGAAGCATGGGCGCTCCGAAAAACAGAGGAAGATTTGCTAGACTTTTTTCCAGAGAAATTGCCTACGGATTGTTTTGGGTACCCGACTGACTGATTGTATCTCAAACTGTAGATGGTACGAGAAGTGTGGTTCAATCCCGCTTTCTAGGGATATAATGAGATAAACGGTTGAGATGGCTAGGGAATGTTCTGCTGATGTAGGATGACAGATCGTCAAAGATTGTTCTTGTTGGCCAACCGTCTAGGGCCAAACGAAAAGCAGGTCGTCCTTGGTTCGGGAGGATATTGTAAGGAAAGATTTAAGGGAAATGTTAACTTCCTGGGAGGATGTAAACAGGGACACTTTGTATAGATCGGGATGGAGGAAAAGCGTGAGTATCTATATTGGCCTTGGGTGGCTTGGTGCTGCAGTGAGTTGTTAGTAGTAATAGTAGCATAATGTTTCGGAGATTGGAAATCTGTCTGGGTCTGAAGCCTTCTGCTCCAAAGGTACAACTGATTACTCTATATAGATTGCTATATTTTCCCTTGGATGTGGAATTGTGCATGATGTTCCAAAGAGCCTCTTTTTACAAGATTGAACAGGAAAGTGATAAAAATTGAACAGGAAAGGGAAAAAATTGATTAACTTGTTTAGCCATGTTGACTGACATTCTTTAAAAAAAAGAAAAGTTCTATTAGGCCAGAAGGGATTTGGATTCCCGAAAACAGAAGCCAAGAATCTCATGTCCCAAGAATTGTTGTAGTCAATCTATTTTTTTTTAAATCTAGTTTTTTTTTTAAATTAGGAAATATAAAAACGTTTAGTTTCAATTTTTTAGTAAGAATAAATGATTTAAAATCACACAAGATTAACTAAGGTACGACTATAACTTTTTTATAAAGTTAGCAAATCCTACTACACAACACAAAGAAGTCAGTAGAAATATAGATAGAACTTCTAAAAAAGTATAAAAATCGGCAAGCTTTCTACCACTGTGTGTTTTTTTATGTCGAACAAAAGTATTCTTCTAGTTTCAAAAATGCACTTATACCTCTTGTTTTATTTTATCACCAAGACTGACTTGTTCTCTTGTACAGAAGACGTTAAAATAGTAAAAACTTTTCGAATATTTAAGGTATTTTGTGAACATTTGACCTAATGCGTTTTCAATTGAATCTAAAATCCATCTAACTTTGGCTCCAATTGCTCTAAATCGTGTGCGTTCTAGTCTTAAATATGGGTAAGTTTGCCCATTCCAGAAGTTTAAAATTAACTCTCGAATAAGGAGCCAAAACCCTTGGAGTGATAAAGGTTGTCTAATCCAGTTAATCGTGACCAATAGTCATATTTTGAACACTCAATAAGAGTGAGTTGCTAACACTAATCATTATAAGCAAAACTAACTTATATTGAAAGTCAAATAAGCTAAGATAAAGAGGAATAACAAGAAAAATAAATTATTTGAACACAATGCTTAAAAAAAAGATTAAGTGATTAAATTTTGAACTTGTTATGATAGTTTAAGCATATGTAGTTGATTATGTGGTTATGTCCTCAGCATTTTCATGACTCTTGCTTTTAATTCATGACTTAGCTCTAGTGTGTTCCAGCTTCGATTCAGTTGCATGGCTGAGGATTAATCTCTACGGGGTCCGTAGAGATTATAGAGATTAAGCTAGATTATAGCCGGTGCAAGGCTGAGCGATACAATTGCTACTTGTCCGTGTAATATATATATATATATATATATATATATATATATATATATATATATATATATATATATATATATATATATATATATATATATATATATATATATATATATATATATATATATATATATATATATATATATATAAATATAAATATATCCTCTGACGACCCTTGTCCCTCTGGGTGGACATACAGTTAATTTTTTTAGCGCGATAGTTATTGGTTGGAACGTCATCTACGCACTACAGTTGGAACCAGCGTACCTGGCTTGCCATCTGTGATTTTTTCAGCTTGTTATTGGTAGTGGAAGAGTGGTTTTTGCACTAAAGAAATGGAGGAAAGTTCAAAATCGAAGAAGAGCAGGAGGACAAGAGGTAAGAGAATCCTTAATTGGTCTTTGAATGAAAGGTGGAGCCTAGAAAAAATTAGCTTCCTTAAAAGGATTACAACTTCATTTTGGGAGAGATTTCACCATTTATATCCATTACACCATTTATTGGTGAGTGACTAAAGTTCAATGTCCACCCCCGTAGACATCGGCTCTCAACCAAGTATTTTGAAGTTAGAAAGATAAGAGTCGACAGAATCGGAAGAATCGGAAGTCGCAAAGAATCGGAAGAAAGATAAGAGTCGCGAAGAATCGGAAAAAATCGAATCAATTCAAAAAAGGGCCTTGCGAATAATTTTCAAAGAAGGCAAGGTGCCTTACTCTCTGCTCCTAAAAAAAGCTAGTCTGAAAACCTTGGAGCAAAGGAGTGTTTCGTTGTGCCTCCGTTTTGCAAAAAATGCCATAACAAACCCTCGGACGGCAAGTATTTTCCCAAACGTCACTCCCCATCCAGAATACGGCCGCCTCGAGCTGTTTCTGAGCCCATCCCTGCTTTGTCCCCCATTCGCTGCGTTAATTCCAGATACGAAAGAACTTTTATCCCCTTCATTACAGAGAAAATGAATAAAATGCCTCAATAGTTTCTTTTTTGCCCTCTTTTGTTGTTTATTAGCTGATGGTACTGCCCAGGTTCTTGCGCTCTTTTGCTCGTCCCCCTTTCTTGACCAGCTTTTATTGTCTTTAACTCTTTTATTGATTTACTGTAGTTTAATTGCTGACACTTTCTTAGTATCCCTTTTAATTTAAATGCATTTATGTCTCGTTCTAAGTTTAGTTTGACCAGTTTTTAATGCATTTATGTCTCGCTCTAAGTTTAGTTTGAAAAATTTTCGTTTTTTTTAATTTTTTAATTGACTTTTTACAGTTTTAATTATTGACTTTTAAATGATGTTTATTAGGGTTTTCTCTATTTCGTTGTTGTTCTTTGCATTTGCAGAGTAACCATTTATTTGTTGTTGACTCCAAACTCTGAATTCGGCCTTTGTGGGCTTGTGATAGCGATTTTTTTGAAATAAATATCTCTTATCTCTTATCTCTCAGAACAGAAGAACTTCCTATTTTAATGTCTTTTCTTAACTTTCACTTATGGTCACCTTCAAAAGTTGAAAACCATGTTTTCTCTTGTAGTTACCGTGTCTGATGCCTTGGCAACCATCGATGCCAGTGATGTTGAGGACCTTTCTGCAAATGAAAGTGATGATGACGTCTTTGAGCCCCAAGATATAGAGCTTCAAGATACAAGTGAAGATGAAGATCCTAACAGAGCCTTCGTTCAAGGCGATAAAAGTATCATCGACGAGGAAGTATCTGAGCTTGAGTATAATTTTGAAGATGACATACCTCGCGCCGAGCGGGCTCGGATATCGCAGCAACCTATGAAACGACCAAAATTGATGAAATGGAGGGAAAGCACGAGGTTTGAGATTCACTTGGGTCCAGTAAGAGATGAAGTTATCTTTACTGATCATTCTGATTGGAAACCGGAAGAGTTTTTCGCACAGTACTTTCCAGTCTTTTTCGATGAGACAGCATATGCCACAAACTACACCTATAAAAAAATTCAACAAGAGCCTGAATGTCACTGCTGACTGAACTAAAGACATTTTTCGGAGTTGTAATATTGATGGGCAATCTCAAATATCCTCAAATCGAAATGTACTGGAAGGCGCAGTACTGTGTAAACCAGATAGCAGAAAATATTGGGAAAAACCGTTTCTTCACTCTAAGAAGCAATCTGAAATTTGTTGTAGATGAAGAAATTTCCGACGACATTAAGAAAAACAATCGGTTGTGGAGAGTTCAGTCAATTATCGACCTTTTCCGTACCGTTTGCCTTTCTTTCCTGAGGGACAAAAATTGTTCAATTGATGAGCAGATGATCCCATTTTATGGCAAAACGTCGTTGAGGCAGTATGTACCCAATAAGCCAAATCCCGTCGGCCTCAAAAACTTTGTCTTGGCTAATCCGAAAGGCCTCATACTTGACTTCGAGATTTATCAGGGTGCTACTACGCTTCCTGAGGAATAAGTGAAGATGTAAAGGTGACGTTGGGTAGCGAAAAAATAGACCAAGTGGACAGCTTCTCTTACCTTAGTAGTATCAGAGGCAACGCTGTAGCGTTGCCTATAGTAAAGGCCATAAGGCTCCAATATTTTATTATTATTATTTTTTCCAAGAGGCATTTCTTATGCAAAGGGTGTTCGTAGAAACTTTCAATTGGAAATTAGAAGTTCTAGTGCCCTTTTTAAGAGCCAAGAGTGATATGAGGGCAACTAGCTCCCCCCATGCAATTTTTTACCCAAATGAATCTGATAAAATTTTGAGATAGCCGTTTTGTTAAAAAGTGGTTCAAAGATGAAATACCAAAACTCGGAAGTTGACACAATCACCAGAGCCCTGGGGCAGCCATTGTAAGTTATGCCCCGGGGCATATATGGTTCTTATGGAAGGTGTGCAGCTCGTATAAACTTCAGAGAGGGCTCATTTGATTGTAGATTTAAATTCCTAGTTCACTTTTTAAGAGTCAAAAGAGATCGACGGGCATCTAGCTTCCGCCTCTTATTCCCCAAACGCATCAGGTTAAAACTTATAGATAGCCATTTTGTTAAAAATAGTTGAAATATCAGATAAAAGCCCTCCGGGGTTGGCACAACCCCCAGAGCCGGGGGCAGTTATGGTAAGGTATGCCCCGGGGGCTTGTAAGGTTTTTATGGAAGGACTTGTCTTATAAATTTTAGAGGGGCTCATTTGATAGGAAATTGAAAGTTCTAGTTCCTCTCTTAAGATTCAAAGTGATCCGAGGGCATCTATCTCCCCTCACCCACTCTCTTTTTCCCAAATACATCCTATCAAAACTCTGTGATAACCATTTTGTTCAAAACAGTCCAACGAGCAGATAAAAAACCGTTGGGGTAGTAAAAACATAACATAAATATAACCCCCATAAGCCCAGGGGCTATGTATAAAGCATAACCCCCCAGAGCTCAGGGGAAGGGCTGTAACTTATGCTCGGGGGGGACATATAAGATTTTTATAGGTGATCGTATAAGCTTCGAAGGGGAGTCAAATGATTAGAAATTGAAAGTTTCAGTTCCCTTTTAAGAGTAAAAAATTATCCCCCTCCTCACGCCCTTTTTCCCAGATGCATCTGATAAAAGTTTTGGGATAGTCGTTTTGTTCAAAATCGAACAAAGATCATATAACACAGCCTTTGGGGTTTAAAAAAAACGAGAACTCGGGTGCAAGTGTTGTAATTTATGCCCCGGAGGCAAATAAGGTTTTTATGGAAGGGGGGTTGTATCAAATTCGGCGCGGGCTATCTCGATTGGACATTGAAATTTCTTGGTCCCTTTTTAAAATCAAAAGGGACTGGTTGGCAACTACCCCCCCCCCTGCCCTCTTTCCCCCAGATCCATTCGATTGAATTTTGAGATAGCCAATTTTTTAAATTAGGTTCTAAATCGGATAACAAAAACTCCGGGGTCGGTATACAACCCCCAAGAGCTGGGGGCAAGTCTTGTAACTTATGCCCTGTGGGTATATAAGGTTTTTATACGAGGGTTTTTAAAATAGTTCAAAGATCAGATAAGCCCGATCGTTTCTCCCACTTAAAAGAATCTTATTAATGATCAGAAAACTAAGTCGGAAAGGCTAGGAATAAGCGAAGACGAAAAGGTGGCGTTGGGTAATGAGAAGATCGATCAAGTGGACAGCTTCACTTATCTTGGTAGTTTTGTTAGTAAAGACGGTGGGTTTCGTGAAGATGTTAAATGTAAAATAGCCAAGGCTCAGGGTGTTTTTTTCACAGTTGAAAAAAGTTTGGAAGAATGGGAAGGTAAGTCTGCGAACCAAGATTATAATACTGGAAGCTATGGTGATGACAGTGGTCAAGTATGGTTCTGAAGCATGGGTGCTTCGAAAAACGGAGGAAGATTTGCTAGATGTTTTCCAGAGAAATTGCATACGTATTGTTCTGGGTACCCGATTGACTGACCGTGTTTGAAACAGTAGGCTCTCCGAAAAATGTGGTTCAATCCCGCTTTATAAGGCAATAATGAGAGAAAAGTTGAGATGGCTAGGACAAATTCTGTGGATGAAGGATGACAGATTGCTAAAGGTTGTCCTTTTTGGCCAAACGGAAAGCAGGTCGTCAGTGGTTGGGGTGGAGGATGTCACTTAACTTTTTCTTTATGACATCCTCCCACCCCAACCACTGACGACCTGCTTTCCGTTTGGCCGAAAAGGACAACCTTTGGCAATCTGTCATCCTTCATCCACAGAATTTGTCCTAGCCATCTCAACTTTTCTCTCATTATTGCCTTATAAAGCGGGATTGAACCACATTTTTCGGAGAGCCTACTGTTTCAAACACGGTCAGTCAATCGGGTACCCAGAACAATACGTATGCAATTTCTCTGGA
The DNA here is from genome assembly GCF_049724085.1 of Artemia sp. Qi Xiang Cuo. Lineage (NCBI taxonomy): Eukaryota > Metazoa > Arthropoda > Branchiopoda > Anostraca > Artemiidae > Artemia > Artemia sp. Qi Xiang Cuo. Next base: position 6,513,539 of record NW_028297432.1, read on the forward strand.
AAACATCTAGCAAATCTTCCTCCGTTTTTCGAAGCACCCATGCTTCAGAACCATACTTGACCACTGTCATCACCATAGCTTCCAGTATTATAATCTTGGTTCGCAGACTTACCTTCCCATTCTTCCAAACTTTTTTCAAGTGTGAAAAATACACCCTGGGCCTTGGATATTTCACTTTTAACATCTTCACGAAACCCACCGTCTTTACTAACAAAACCACCAAGGTAAGTGAAGCTGTCCACTTGATCGATCTATTCATTACCCAACGCCACCTTTTCGTCTTCGCTTATTCCTAGCCTTTCCGACTTAGTTTTCTGATCATTAATAAGATTCTTTTAAGTGGGAGAAACGATCGGGCTTATCTGATCTTTGAACTATTTTAAAAACCCTCGTATAAAAACCTTATATACCCACAGGGCATAAGTTACAAGACTTGCCCCCAGCTCTTGGGGGTTGTATACCGACCCCGGAGTTTTTGTTATCCGATTTAGAACCTAATTTAAAAAATTGGCTATCTCAAAATTCAATCGAATGGATCTGGGGGAAAGAGGGCAGGGGGGGGGGGGGTAGTTGCCAACCAGTCCCTTTTTATTTTAAAAAGGGCCCAAGAAATTTAAATGTCCAATCGAGATAGCCCGCTCCGAATTTGATACAACCCCCCTTCCATAAAAACCTTATTTGCCCCCGGGGCATAATTTACAACACTTGCACCCGAGTTCTCGTTTTTTTTAAACCCCAAAGGCTGTGTTATATGATCTTTGTTCGATTTTGAACAAAACGACTATCCCAAAACTTTTATCAGATGCATCTGGGAAAAAGGGCGTGAGGGGGGGGATAATTTTTTACTCTTAAAAAGGGAACTGAAACTTTCAATTTCTAATCATTTGACTCCCCTTCGAAGCTTATACGATCACCTATAAAAATCTTATATGTCCCCCCCGAGCATAAGTTACAGCCCTTCCCCTGAGCTCTGGGGGGTTATGCTTTATACATAGCCCCTGGGCTTATGGGGGTTATATTTATGTTATGTTTTTACTACCCCAACGGTTTTTTATCTGCTCGTTGGACTGTTTTGAACAAAATGGTTATCACAGAGTTTTGATAGGATGTATTTGGGAAAAAGAGAGTGGGTGAGGGGAGATAGATGCCCTCGGATCACTTTTGAATCTTAAGAGAGGAACTAGAACTTTCAATTTCCTATCAAATGAGCCCCTCTAAAATTTATAAGACAAGTCCTTCCATAAAAACCTTACAAGCCCCCCGGGGCATACCTTACCATAACTGCCCCCGGGCTCTGGGGGGTTGTGCCAACCCCGGAGGGCTTTTTATCTGATATTTCAACTATTTTTAACAAAATGGCTATCTATAAGTTTTAACCTGATGCGTTTGGGGAATAAGAGGCGGGGCGCTAGATGCCCGTCGATCTCTTTTGACTCTTAAAAAGTGAACTAGGAATTTAAATCTACAATCAAATGAGCCCTCTCTGAAGTTTATACGAGCTGCACACTTTCCATAAGAACCATATATGCCCCCGGGGCATAACTTACAATGGCTGCCCCAGGGCTCTGGTGATTGTGTCGACTTCCGAGTTTTGGTATTTCATCTTTGAACCACTTTTTAACAAAATGGCTGTCTCAAAATTTTATCAGATTCATTTGGGTAAAAAATTGCATGGGGGGGGAGCTAGGTGCCCTCATATCACTCTTGGCTCTTAAAAAGGGCACTAGAACTTCTAATTTCCAATTGAAAGTTTCTACGAACACCCTTTGCATAAGAAGTGCCTCTAGGAAAAAAAATGATAATAATAAAACATTGGAGCCTTATGGCCTTTACTATAGGCAACGCTACAGCGTTGCCTCTAACACTACTAAGGTAAGTGAAGCTGTCCACTTGATCGATCTTTTCGCTACCCAACGTCACCTTTTCATCTTCACTTATTCCTCAGGAAGCGTAGTAGCACCCTGATAAATCTCGAAGTCAAGTATGAGGCCTTTCGGATTAGCCAAGACAAAGTTTTTGAGGCCGACGGGATTTGGCTTATTGGGTACATACTGCCTCAACGACGTTTTGCCATAAAATGGGATCATCTGCTCATCAATTGAACAATTTTTGTCACTCGTGAAAGAAAGGAAAACGGTACGGAAAAGGTCGATAATTGACTGAACTCTCCACAACCGATTGTTTTTCTTAATGTCGTCGGAAATTTCTTCATCTACAACAAATTTCAGATTGCTTCTTAGAGTGAAGAAACGGTTTTTTCCAATATTTTCTGCTATCTGGTTTACACGGTACTGCGCCTTCCAGTATATTTCGATTTGAGGATATTTGAGATTGCCCATCAATATTACAACTCCAAAAATGTCTTAAGTTTGTCACCAGTTACATTCAGGCTCTTGTGGATTTTTTTTTTATATAGTTTGTGGCATAAGCTGTCTCATTGAAAAAAGACTGGGAGAAGTATTGTGTGGAAAACTCTTCCGGTTTCCAATCAGAATGGTCAGTAAAGATAACTTCATCTCTTACTGGACCCAAGTGAATCTCAAATCCCATGCTGTCCCTCCATTTCATCAATTTTGGTCGTGTCATAGGTTGCTGCGATATCCGAGCCCGCTCGGATCGAGGTCTGTAATCTTCAAAATCAGACTCCAGTTCAGATACTTCCTCGTCGATGATAAGTTCGTCGCCTGGCCGGACGGCGCTGTTCGGATCTTCATCTTCACTTGTATCTTCAAGTTCTATATCGTGGGGCTCAAAGAGGTCATCATCACTTTCATCTGCAGAAAGGTCCTCAACATCACTGGCATCGATGGTTGCCAAGGCATCAGGCACGGTAACTACAAGAGAAAACATAGTTTTCAGCTTTTGAAGGTGACCATAAGCGAAAGTAAAGAAAAGACATTAAAATAGGAAGTTCTTCTGTTCTGAGAGATAAGAGATATTTATTTCAAAAAAATCGCTATCACAAGCCCACACAGGGCCGAATTCGGAGTTTGGAGTCAACAACAAATAAATGGTTACCCTGCAAATGCAAAGAACAACAACGAAATAGAGAAAACCATAATGAACATCATTTAAAAGTCAATAATTAAAACTTTAAAAAGTCAATTAAAAAATTAAAAAAAACAAAAATTTGTCAAACTAAACTTAGAGCGAGACATAAATGCATTAAACTGGTCAAACTAAACTTAGCACAAAACATAAATGCATTTAAATTAAAAGGGATACTAAGAAAGTGTCAGCAATTAAACTACAGTAAATCAATAAAAGAGTTAAAGACAATAAAAGCTGGTCAAGAAAGGGGGGGCGAGCAAAAGAGCGCAAGAACCGGGGCAGTACCATCAGCTAATAAACAACAAAAGAGGGCAAAAAAGAAACTATTGAGGCATTTTATTCATTTTCTCTGTAATGAAGGGGATAAAAGTTCTGTCGTATCTTAAAGTAACGCAGTGAATGGGGGACAAAGCAGGGATGGGCTCAGAAACGGCTCGAGGTGGCTGTAATCTGGATGGTGAGTGACGTTTGGGGACAATACCTGCCGTCCGAGGGTTTGTTATGGCATTTTTTTGCAAAACGGAGGCACAACGACACCCTCCTTTGCTCCAGGGTTTTCAGACTAGCTTTTTTTAGGAGCAGAGAGTAAGGCACCTTGCCTTCTTTGAAAATTATTCGCACGGCCCTTTTTTGAATTGATTCGATTTTTTCCGATTCTTCGCGACTCTTATCTTTCTTCCGATTCTTTGCGACTTCCGATTCTTCCGATTCTGTCGACTCTTATCTTTCTAACTTCAAAATGCTTGATTGAGAACCGATGTCCACGGGGGTGGACATTGAACTATAGTCGCACACCAATAGATGATGTAATGGATATAGGTGAAAAAATCCCTCCCAAAATGAAGTGTTAATCCTTCTAAGGAAGCTTATTTTTTTCCAGTCTCCACCTTTCATTCCAAGACAAATTAGGAATTTTATTACCTCTTGTCCTCCTTATCTTCTTCGATTTTGAACTTTCCTCCATTTCTTTAGTGCAAAAACCACTCTTCCACTACCAATAACAAGCTGAAAAAAATCACAGATGGCAAGCCAGGTACGCTGGTTCCAACTGTAGTGCATAGATGACGTTCCAACCAATAACTATCGCGCTAAAAAAAATTAACTGTATTTGTCCACCCTGAGGGATAAGGGTCGTCAGGAGGATATATTTATATTTATATATATATATATATATATATATATATATATATATATATATATATATATATATATATATATATATATATATATATATATATATATATATATATATATATATATATATATATATATATATATATATATATATATTACACGGACAAGTAGCAATTGTATCGCTCAGCCTTGCACCGGCTATAATCTAGCTTAATCTCTATAATCTCTACGGACCCCGTAGAGATTAATCCTCAGCCATGCAACTGAATCGAAGCTGGAACACACTAGAGCTAAGTCATGAATTAAAAGCAAGAGTCATGAAAATGCTGAGGACATAACCACATAATCAACTACATATGCTTAAACTATCATAACAAGTTCAAAATTTAATCACTTAATCTTTTTTTTAAGCATTGTGTTCAAATAATTTATTTTTCTTGTTATTCCTCTTTATCTTAGCTTATTTGACTTTCAATATAAGTTAGTTTTGCTTATAATGATTAGTGTTAGCAACTCACTCTTATTGAGTGTTCAAAATATGACTATTGGTCACGATTAACTGGATTAGACAACCTTTATCACTCCAAGGGTTTTGGCTCCTTATTCGAGAGTTAATTTTAAACTTCTGGAATGGGCAAACTTACCCATATTTAAGACTAGAACGCACACGATTTAGAGCAATTGGAGCCAAAGTTAGATGGATTTTAGATTCAATTGAAAACGCATTAGGTCAAATGTTCACAAAATACCTTAAATATTCGAAAAGTTTTTAATATTTTAACGTCTTCTGTACAAGAGAACAAGTCAGTCTTGGTGATAAAATAAAACAAGAGGTATAAGTGCATTTTTGAAACTAGAAGAATACTTTTGTTCGACATAAAAAAACACACAGTGGTAGAAAGCTTGCCGATTTTTATACTTTTTTAGAAGTTCTATCTATATTTCTACTGACTTCTTTGTGTTGTTTAGTAGGATTTGCTAACTTTATAAAAAAGTTATAGTCGTACCTTAGTTAATCTTGTGTGATTTTAAATAATTTATTCTTACTAAAAAATTGAAACTAAAAGTTTTTATATTTCCTAATTTAAAAAAAAAACTAGATTTAAAAAAAAATAGATTTACTACAACAATTCTAGGGACATTAGATTCTTGGCTTCTGTTTTCGGGAATCCAAATCCCTTCTGGCCTAATAGAACTTTTCTTTTTTTTAAAGAATGTCAGTCAACATGGCTAAAAAAGTTAATCGCTTTTTACCCTTTCCTGTTCAATTTTTATCACTTTCCTGTTCAATCTTGTAAAAAGAGGCTCTTTGGAACATCATGCACAATTCCACATCCAAGGGAAAATATAGCAATCTATATAGAGTAATCAGTTGTACCTTTGGAACAGAAGGCTTCAGACCCAGACAGATTTCCAATCTCCGAAACATTATACTACTATTACTACTAACAACTCACTGCAGCACCAAGCCACCCAAGGCCAATATAGATACTCACGCTTTTCCTCCATCCCGATCTATACAAAGTGTCCCTGTTTACATCCTCCCAGGAAGTTAACATTTCCCTTAAATCTTTCATTACAATATCCTCCCGAACCAAGGACGACCTGCTTTTCGTTTGGCCCTAGACGGTTGGCCAAAAAGAACAATCTTTGACGATCTGTCATCCTTCATCAGCAGAACATTCCCTAGCCATCTCAACCGTTTATCTCATTATATCCCTAGAAAGCGGGATTGAACCACACTTCTCGTACCATCTACAGTTTGAGATACAATCAGTCAGTCGGGTACCCAAAACAATCCGCAGGCAAATTTCTCTGGAAAAAAGTCTAGCAAATCTTCCTCTGTTTTTCGGAGCGCCCATGCTTCAGAACCATGTAAAACCAATATCATCACTGTAGCTTCCAATCACAGTTTATAGACAGTAAGCTTATCGCAGATCATTTCTGGTCTTCTTTCTCGGTGCGAACAAAAAGCTCCTCCCACTTATTTCTGCATTAGCGGGTTAGTCTGTTTTCGTCAATCACCGAGAAATGGTTACCAAGTGCATGATTCGTAATAGCGAGTTTCCACTTGTTTCCGATTAGATCACAGTCTGACTTGTCCACCCGTGAAAATATCTGACTTCGCTTATGTTTATATCTGCGAAAACGTTCTCCGGAGCACTTGCACCCCGGTCCAAGTTTTTGTAATGTGTGAGATAGAGACTGATCATACTGGATAATTCTATAAACTGTGGTTCCAATATTAGTTCGCAGACTTATTTCCTTATTCCTCCAAACCTTTTTCAACTGTGAAAATACACCCTGGGCTTTGGCTATTCTACTTTTATCCTTTTCACTGCCCCTACCGGCTTCATTAATAATACTTTCAAGAGGAAGAAGTTGTCCACTCTATCGATCTTCTCGTTACCCAACATCACCATTTCAACTTCGCTTATATCTAGCCTTAGCGACTTAGTCTTCTTTGCATCAAATTTAAAACCTATTCTTGCACCCTGAGCTCTCAAAACCTCTAAAAATTTATTTATTTTGCTAGCACTTTCATCTAGGATGTTTAAATCATCAGCACAATCTAAGTCCAAGATAGTTTTACTTTCAAATTTGATTCCGTGTTTACCCAATAACTTTTCTGTGTTCCTTAAGATAAAGTCCATCAAAATAATCCATATAAATGGGCATGGAATGCTACCCTGCTTAACTCCTGATTTAATACGAAACCCGCTACTACTCTCATTTCGTACCATAGCCACAGCAATGTTATTCTCGCACATACATCCTCTACCCTTCCTAAAACCACTCTGTTCTTCTCTTAAAATTTTATGTACAGCATCTCCAAGTCTAAAAAGTATCACCATACAAAAAAGTATCACCATTAAAAATAAAATTGCTACATATAGAAACCAGGCTAATGCATCTATTATTACCATACTCTCTCTTATCACCTTTCTTATAGAGGGGTTATATTAGAGTTTTCTTAAATTCATTAGATACTTCCCCTTTTTCAAAAATCATGTTCATAATCTTCAGTAACTTATTTCTGACCTCATAACCACCATTTTTAAGAAATTCATTTATCAAACTATCAGCACCTGAGGCCTTATTATTTTTTTAATCATTTTAGAACTCTCGCTAATTCTTCTTGAGAAAATAAATCTTCTTTCACATACAAAGTGTCCCAAACTCTTTCATTCTTCTCCTTATCTTTTCCTTTTACTCTATCACGGTTTAGCACATTCTCAAAATGTTGTGCCCGTCTCTGTTTAACTCTTCCCTCATCACTAATTGTTACCCCGTTCCTATATTTAACAGGGACAAGTCCAGATTGACCATTCATTCTCAATTTATTAAAATGCCAGTACAATATTTTACTATTATGCCGTCTAGCTGCATCTTCTAGATCTTTGACAATTTTATCCATTGCCTCCAACCCACACCTCCTTAGTTCATATTTTAATGCTTTCTCCACTTTCTTTACACTGTTCTCTCATTTTAATATGGTCTATCACTCAAATACTTCTTGTACAAGCCCGTCTTCTTCTCTATTAAACATAAAGCATTTTAAAAAATATTCCTAGCTGTGTTCCTAACATTCTTCCCTGAGACACTATCAGCGATTTCGCAAACTATTTTCCAAAAATTCCAACCATATTCCACATTGTCAAATTTTAAACTCTCAAGTTTAGTATTCAACTGTTCCTGGAAAGTTTCTCTCAAATTCTCATCCTGGAGTCTACCAGCCTTATAGCTTCCCAAAAGGTAGTTACCCTTCCTAAATTTCAACTTTGAATTAACATTAAATACTATTAGATGATGACCTTTACTTTTAATATCAATAACAGCACTCCTATATACCCTAGTATCTTGTATTGATCCTGTCGGTCTTCGGTTTACAATTATATAATCAATAAGGTTAGCTGTCTTACCATCAAGTGAATACCATACTAACTTATGAGCCATTTTATGACCAAATACTGCATTGGTTATAACTAGATTGTTATGCCTACAAAATTGCAAGAGTCTGTAGCCATTACTATTTTCTTTTCCAACACCAAATTTACATTGGCTAGGATACCATCTATGCCTATTTCTACCGACCTCGGCGTCAGAAATCTTCAAATAAACACACTATATTTCTACCTGGGTAATACTGTATTGGTTATAACTAGATTGTTATTTATACAAAATTTCAGCAGTCAGTAGTCAGTTACTAAAAGCATTATAATTCGAAAAATATACAATCTGTATTCGCAAGGTAATTTTAATCTGAGATAGAGACATAAATTGGACATAAGATTATTGCAATTCCACGCTTTTATTTTCAAAAACATAAAAGAACAATCCCCACCAGTAGTACCAAAAACTTTAAACAGCACATTTGATAAGGACATATACACAAAAAGAATCTGATAAAAAGCAGTGTCTGTCCACGCCCATATTGGTACAGAAAACCTTTGAAAAAGTTAAATAGTATGTACCAATTTTGAGCAGTCC